>NC_081562.1:22787613-22935267 GCF_022355385.1 Mustela nigripes
ATATATATATATATATATATATATATATATATATATATGACACAGTAAAGCCTCTTAAGAGGCATTTAGATCACTTGGAGCTTGTGTCATTTATCATTTCCTCCTTTTTTCCCCTCAGCATCTTTTTCCTTCTTTTCTAGTGATAAAATCCCCCTTTTATGTTGGGGAACTACAGTGAACCCATTAGGTAAAATATGGAGGGATTATGAACCAACTTCCCTTATGAAGACTGCATACAGACTAAAGCACAACCAGTTGGATATTCTTTCTTTAGAATTTCAATCCTGAGCCATACTGCAAAAAGAATGAATTGCTGATTGTTCCCCAATAATGGTGGCCATGAAGAGCTACAGGATGCTGGATGTACACTTCCAGAGCTTTCTTGGTTTCTGGCCTTTTCAAGCCAAGTCCTTCATCTGGGGATTCCTCCATACACTTTTCAAATAAAATCCTCTTTGCTTAAGTTAGCAGATTTGGCTTACGTTTCTTGCAACCCAAGAAACTTGCCAAGTGAAAGTAGTACCAGAGGTGGAGAAACAGATTCTGGAGAGCAAAGACAAGTATACTACAAGTATAGTCACGGCCCTCAAGGAGAATGTAGCTCATCTGGAGCTTCCCTAGTTGGTTCTGAGAGCTTTTGCCTTGCTAGAATTACCTCTACAGGTACCAGTATTAAAACACAGATCTTAACTTCCCTACTTTCACAGGCCATTTCTATAGGATTTCAGGATTAAGTAAACTTGAAGGGGGAAAGATCCTAACAGAATCAGTGAAGAAAATGAAGAAAGGAACGAATGAGAAGAAAGAGCAAGGGGGAGAGCGAAAATGCGGGAGAGGGGGTGGGGGCGGGGAGAGAACATTGTTCTGTGTCTTAATTTTTATTTTTGATTCTGAAACTATTTTGTGAAGATTTTAGGGAAAAGGGTCTCTTTGGCACAATGCATCTTGTCAACTGTGAAGTGCATTTTCAGAAGAATGAAAAAGACCCCTCACATCCCATTCATAACCTATAGCTTGTGGGTGATGGCTCACCTGTGAGAAACTTAAAAAAAATAGAATCAGTTTCAAGACTCGTCAGCCAGTAAATAACATTTCATAAAGAGGGATTTCAATCACCCAAAGGCATCTGTCTTGATGACTCTATTTGTGGATAGTAAAATTACCAATGTTTATCAGGGGGTAAAATATTGGCAAGTCCATTCTGTACTTTACCATCTGAAAAGATTCTATTTTTCAAACAAAAGTGTCTGACAAGCAAATCGCATGTAATGACATATATCAGGATCTCACTGAACAATCTCTGTTTCTAGACAATTTAAATCAGATTTGAGCAGGGAAAACTAGATGCCGCTAAGAACATTAGTCAGTGATTTTAAACAACGAGCTTGACCTTGTGTCTCCAAAGATGCAGTCTTTAAAGGACAATTAGCCGGGAACATTGCCCCAAGTTAACTCTCCTGTCTCATGTGTGCAGGCCTCCCTGTACTGCACTGTTGAAAAGGCTCTTCTTAGTCTGAATACTTTCTCTTGATAATACTTTTTTCTCTTTCTTCTTGTCTTCTATGGAAATAAAACACAGTTGCCTCAAATCCCTAATGTTCCTTTTTATGTAGCTGGATGTCCTGCCTGGGGACTATCATGCCTGAGGCCCCCCTGCCCCCTGTTTCTTTACCTACAGAAGTTGCCTGTTAGCACCCAGATTATACAAGGACTATCATCACATGGTAATCTCGAGTTCTGGCTTTTCTCAGAAAAATAGCTTTAGGAACTGTCTTAGTCTTTCAGGCTGCTCTAACATAATACTGTAGATATGACTACTTTACTGAGTGGCTTATAAACAGCAGATAGATATTTCTCAGTTCCAGAGGCTAAGAAGTCCAAGATCAAGATGCTGGCAGGTTTGCTGTCTAGTTAGAGCCAGCTTCCTCATAGATGCCTGTCTTTCCTCTGTGTGCTCATGTAGCAGAAGGGACAAGAGAGCTCTCTGGGGTCCCTTTGTAAGATCACTAATCCCAGCCATGATGGCTCTTCCTCATGACCTAATACTACCTCCCAAAGGCCCCACCTCCTAATACTATCACAATGGGGGTTAGGATTTCTATATATGAATTTGGGGAGTAGGGGAGAAAGTCACCATAGAAACACTAGTAACTTCTCTTGGTAGAGTGACATGAATAAAGTAATGTGAATGACCAGGAAAGGAGGGTATAAAGAGACTTATTGTATATTGGGTGGCAGGGAGGTTTCATCCTCTGACAGAGGTGGGGATGGTTTTAGGTTTAGGGTTGATTTAGGCCTTATCTCCTTGGGGGAAAGGGATCGATTTAAGTCCCCTATGCCAACTTGTGCCCTAAGAAGTAGGAATTATGTGAACTGAGAAAGATGTCCACTAGAGTTACAGTTTTGGAGCACTGGGGAGGATGGGACCAAAGAACCTAGACATGGTTTTAGGATGGTCATCACATCACCTAGAGTGAACATGAGCCCATAGATTATGGTACTGTGTAAGGATGAGCATTGACACTGACACCGTGTGTTGTGAGGAGCAGTGGTGGTGGTGACCTTCATAGTTCTCTGTGCACCTGGAAAGGGAAAGAGGGCAGTTACCTTTGGAAGTTCTCAGTAGTTCTTAAGTAATTGTCAGGGACACCTTGACAGGAGAATATTGAACTTCCTGCTTGTATGGCAGGTGAGAACTTAAGTGATTATTTGCACACTAAAAGATGTGATTTTTCTTGTATTGTTATTTCTTGGAGCACTTCCTTTTGTGTGATCAATGACATCAGCTTTTATTCTCATGCTAAAATCAATTAACTTTTTTTTTCTATTCAATTGAATGTCATAATTTATCTTCTTTATTATCACAGAGAGATAAAAAAGGGCAGCTCAGTATCATATCCTCTAGCATTTTTTCCAGTTTTATTGAGAAATAATTGACATAAATCAATTTAAGGCATATAGCATGATAGTTTGATTTTTATATATATTGTGAAATGATTATCACATTAGGTTAAGCTAACATCCATCTCCTCATATAGTAACAATAGGAAGAAATAAAAAAAGAAAAAATTTCTCTTTCAGATGAGAACTTGTAGAATTTACTCTCTTAACAACTTTATCTTAAAGCAGTGTTAGCCGTAATCATCATGTTGTACACTACATCCCTAGTATTTATTTATTTTATAACTGGAAATTTGTATTTCTTAGCACCTTCCTCAGTTCTTCTCCCCCTCTCCCCACTCTGATCTCTTTTTCTATGAATTTGGTCTCTCTTTTTTTTCTTTTTAAGATTTTATGTATAAGTGAGATCATACAGTATTTGTCTGACTCTAACTTATTTCACTTAGCATAATGTCTTCAAGATCCATCTATCTTGTTGCAAATGGGAGGATTTCCTCATTTTTTAAAAAAAATTTTAATTTTTTTATTTTTTATAAACATATAATATATTTTTATCCCCAGGGATACAGGTCTGTGAATCGCCAGGTTTACACACTTCACAGCACTCACCAAAGCACATATCCTCCCCAATGTCCATAACCCCACCCCCCTTCTCCCAACCCCCCTCCCCCCAGCAACCCTCAGTTTGTTTTGTGAGATTAAGAGTCACTTATGATTTGTCTCCCTCCCAATTCCATCTTGTTTCATTTGTTCTTCTCCTACCCACTTAAGCCCCATGTTGCATCACCACTTCCTCATATCAGGGAGATCATATGATAGTTGTCTTTCTCTGCTTGACTTATTTCGCTAAGCATGATATGCTCTAGTTCCATCCACATTGTCGCAAATGGCAAGATTTCATTTCTTTCGATGGCTTCATAGTATTCCATTGTGTATATACACCACATCTTCTTGATCCATTCATCTGTTGATGGACATCTAGGTTCTTTCCATAGTTTGGCTATTGTGGACATTGCTGCTATAAACATTTGGGTGCACGTACCCCTTTGGATCACTACGTTTGTATCTTTAGGGTAAATACCCAGTAGTGCAATTGCTGGGTCATAGGGCAGTTCTATTTTCAACATTTTGAGGAACCTCCATGCTTTTTCCAGAGTGGTTGCACCAGCTTGCATTCCCACCAACAGTGTAGGAGGGTTCCCCTTTCTCCGCATCCTCGCCAGCATCTGTCATTTCCTGACTTGTTGATTTTAGCCATTCTGACTGGTGTGAGGTGATATCTCCTTGTGGTTTTGATTTGTATTTCCCTGATGCCGAGTGATATGGAGCACTTTTTCATGTGTCTCTTGGCCATCTGGATGTCTTCTTTGCAGAAATGTCTGTTCATGTCCTCTGCCCATTTCTTGATTGGATTATTTGTTCTTTGGGTGTCAAGTTTGCTAAGTTCTTTATAGATTTTGGACACTAGTCCTTTATCTGATATGGATTTCCTCATTTTTTGACTGGATAATAGTCCTCTGTGTGTGTGTGTATGTGTTTGTGTGTGTGTCTTTATTCATTCATCCATTGATGGATACTTTGGTTATTTCCATGTTTTGGTGATTATAAATAATTCTGCTGTGAATATAGAGGGTGCAGATATCTTTTTTTTTTTTTTAATTCGTTTCAGAGGCAGAATTTAGTGATTCATCAGTTGTGTATGACACCTGGTGCTCATTACATCAAGTGCCCTCCTTAATGCCCATCACCCTGTTACCCCATTCCCCCACCCCACTCCCCCTCCGGCAACTCTCAGTTTGTTTCTTAGAATTCAGCATCTCTTGTGGTTTGCCTCCCTCTCAATTTTCATCTTATTTTATTTTTCCTTTGCTTCCCCTATATTCATCTGTTTTGTTTCTTAAATTCCACACATGAGTGAAATCATAGGGTATTTGTCTTTCTCTGACTGACTGACTTCACTTAGCATAATATAGTCTAGTTCCACCCATGTCATTGCAAATGGCAAGATTTCATTCTTTTTGATGGCTGAGTAATTGTGTGTGTGTGTGTGTGTGTGTGTGTGTGTAGTCACATTTTCTTTGTCCATTTATCTGTCAGTGGATACGCAGGTATCTTTTCAAGTTAGTGTTTTTGTTTCTTTTGAATATATTCTCAGAAATGGTGTTGGATCATATGATAATTCCACTTTTAATTTTCTGAGGATCCTCCATACTGTTTTCCATAGTGGCTGTACCAATTTACATTCCCACCAAGAGTGTACAAGTGTTCCCTTTTCTCTACTTTCATGCCAACATTTATTATCTCTTGTCTTTTTGATGATGGCCATTCCAACAGGAATGAGGTAATATTTTATTGTGGTTTTAATTTGCATTTCCCTAATGACTAGTGATCTTTAACATCTTTTTATGCTTTCTGTACCTGTGGTCTTTTGTATATTTTCTTTGGAGAAATACATACTCAGGTCCTTTGCCCATTTTAAAATAGGATTATTTGGGGATGCCTGGGTGGCTCAGGTGGTTGAGCAGCTGCCTTTGGCTCAAGTCATGATCCCAGCGTCCTGGGATCAAGTCCCACATCGGGCTTTTTGCTCGGCAGGGAGCCTGCTTCTCCCTCTGCCTCTGCCTGCCATTCTGTATGCCTGTGCTTGCTCTCTCTCCCTCTCTCTTTCCAACAAATAAATAAAATCTTAAAAAAAATAGGATTATTTGTTTTTTTTGCTATTGAGTTGTGTGGGTTCTTTGTATATTTTGGAAACAAACTCCTTATCAGATATTTGGTTTGCATGTATTTTTCCCTATTCCATAGGTTATCTTTTCATTTTGTTGATTTTTTTCCTATGCAGAAGATTTTTAGTTTGATGTAGCCTTACTCGATTATTTTTTGTTTCTTGTGCTTTAGGTGTGATCTCTGAAAAAAAACATTACCAAGTCCATTTCAAGGAACTTTATTCCTGTTTTCTTTTAGGAGTTTCATGGTTTAGTTCCTACATTTAAGTGATTAATTCATTTGAGTTAATTTTTGCGAGTGGTATAAGGTTCAATTTCATTTTTTACATGCAAATATCCCATTATTCCAGCACCATAACATAAAGAGACTGTCTTTTTCTCTATTGAGTATCATTGGTTCCCTTGTCAGATATTAGTTGACCATATGTGCTTGAATCTATCTCTGGGCTCTTGATTCTCTTCGACTGGTCTATGTTTCTGTTCTATACCTGTACCATTCTGTTTTGATGACTGTAGCTTTTTAGTATAGCTTGAAATGAAATGTGATGCTTCCTACTTTGTTCTTCTTTCTCAGCTTTTTTTTTTTTTTTTTTAATTTAGGTTATTTTATGGTTCCATATAAATTTGGGGAGTGTTTCTTCTACTTTTGTAAAAAAAAAAAAATGCCAGTGGAATCTTGATAGGGATTGCATTGAATCTATATTGACTTTTGGTAGTATCGACATTTTAATAATATTAATTTTTTCAATTCTTGAACATGGGATACCTTTCCATTTATTTTATCTTCTTCAAATTATTTCACCATTGTCTAGTGCTTTTCCAAGCAGAGACCTTTCACCTCCTTAGTTAAATTTATTCCTAGGTATTTTACTGTTTTTGATTTTTGGAGGACTTCTTGCCAGTGACATTTAACATTTAGACATTATATTGCAACTACTAACTTACATGTTCTTTCAAATAGGTAGAAATTTTTATATATCTTTATAACAATTGTATGATAATTCATATATATGTATTTTATGAAATAATGTGTGTTGTCTACTATGTAATGATAAAGCTGTGACTATGTAATCACTTTATTTTTTTAAAGATTTTATTTACTTATTTGACAGATAGAGAGAGTGAGAGATAGAGTATGAGCACAGGGAAGAGGGGGAAAGAGGCTCTTAGCTGAGCAGGGAGCCTGATATGGGGATTGATCCCAGGACCCTGGGAACAGGACCTGAGCTGAAGACAGATGCTTAACTGACAGAGCCACCCAGGTGCCCTTATGTAGTCACTTTAGAATCAGGTTTTGTTCTTTTGTCAGGATTCTTGGTGATTAACATAATTTTGGCAAGAGAAAGAATTCAGTCCTGGCCAAATAAGGCCTTTGGGAACACCATATACTTACCAACTCTAATAATTAATTGATCGCATAATTTACTCATTCATTGACTAAACATCTATTGAGGACCTAACATATATCAAGCACTCCATAGGATTCTGGAATTTCAAATATAAGGATGACGTGATGTCTTTTTTAAAAATTAAATTGATTAATTATTTTTATTGTTCAGTTAACCAACATATAGTACATTATTAGTTTTTGATATAGTCTTTGATGATTCATTAGTTGTGTATAACACCCAGTGCTTATCACAACACATCCCCTCCTTAATACCCATCACCTGGTTACCCCATCCTCCTACCCCCTCCCTTCCATAACCCTTAATTTGTTTCCCAGAGTCCAAAGTCTCTCATGTTTTGTCTTCCTCTCTGATTTCTTCCCATTCTGTTTCTCCTCCTTTCCTCCGTGGTCCTCCATGCTATTCCTTAAGCTCCACAATGAGGGAAACCATATTATAATTGTCTTTCTCTGCTTGAATTATTTCACTTAGCATAATTCCCTCCAGTTCCATCTGTATCCTTGAAAATGGTGGGTATTCATCCTTTCTGATGGCTGAGTAATATTTCATTGTATATATGGACCACATCTTCTTTATCCATTTGTCTGATGAAGGGTATCTTAGCTACTCCCATAGTTTGGTTATTGTGGACATTTCTGCTATGGACATTGGGGTGCATGTGCCCCTACTTTTCAATACATCTGTATCTTTGGCATAAATATGTAGTAGTGCAACTCCTGGGTCATAGGGTAGCTCTATTTTTAATGTCTTAAGGAAACTCCATACTGTTTTCCAAAGTGGCTGTACCAGCTGGCATTCCCACTGATGGTGAAAGAGGTTTCCCCTTTCTCCACATTCTCACCAACATCTGTTTTTTCCTGCCTTATTAATTTTTTGCCATTCTGATTGGTATTAGGTGGTATCTCATTGTAGTTTTGATTTGTATTTCCTTGATGGCTAGTTATGTTGAACATTTTTCATGTGTCTATTAGCCATGTGTCTATTAGCCACTTCTTTGGAGAAGTGTCTGTTCATGTCTTCTGCCCACTTCTTGACTGGATTATTTGATTTTTGGTGTTGAGTTTGAGAAGTTCTTGGATACCAGCCCTTTATCTGTAGTGTCATTTGCAAATATCTTCTCCCTTTCCATGGGTTGCCTCTTAGTGTTGTTGACTGTTTCCTTTGCTGTGTGGAAGCTTTTTATTTTGATAAAGTCCCAAAAGTTCATTTTCCCTTTTGTTTCCATTGCCTTTGGAGACATGTCTTGAAATAAGTTGCCGTGGCTGATGTCAAAGGGATTACTGCCTATGTTCTCATCTAGGATTTTGATGGATTCCTGTCTCACACTGCAGTCCTTCATCAATTTCAAATTTAGCCTTGTGTATGGTGTAAGAGAACAGTCCAGTTTCACTCTTCTGCATGTGGCTGTCCACTTTTCCCAGCACCACTTATTGAAGAGACTGTCTTTTATCCACTGGATGTTCTTTCCTGCTTTGTTGAAAATTAGTTGCCTATATAGTTGAAGGTTCATTTCTGGGCTGTCTGTCCTGTTCCACTGATCTATGTGTCTGTTTTTGTGCTAATACAATGATGTCACAATGATCACAGCTTTGGAATATAGCTTGAAGTCAGGCATTCTGATGCCCCCAGCTTTGGTTTTCTTCTTCAACATTCCCCTGACAATTTGGGGTCTTTTCTGGTTCCATACAAATTTTAGTTTTTTCCAGCTTTGTGAAAAATGTCCGTGGTATTTTGATAGGGATTGCATTGAAAGTGTAGATTACTGGGCAGCATAGACATTTTAACAATGTCTATTCTTCCAATCCATGAGCATGGAATATTTTTTCATCTCTTTGTTTTCCTTCAATTCTTTCATAAGTGTTCTCTGGTTTCTAGAGTACAGATCCTTTACCTCTTTGGTCAGGTTTATTATTAGGTATCTTATGATTTTAGGTGCTATTATAAATGGAATCAATTCCTTAATTTCTATTTCTTCAGTTACATTGTTAGTGTATAGAAATGTAATTTATTTCTGTGCATTGATTTTATATCCTGCTACCTGGCTGAATTGCTATATGAGTTCTAGTAAGTTGGGGGTGGAGTGTTTTGGGTTTTCCACATTACAAATGCACAAGCTAACCTTACACCTAAAGGACCTGGAGAAAGAACAGCAAATAAGGCCTAAACTAAGTAGGAGAAGAGAAATAATAAAGATTAGAGCAGGAATCAATGAAATAGAAACCAGAAAAACTGTAAAACATATCAATAAAACTAGAAACTTTTTATTTGAAAGAATTAATAAGATCAATAAACCTCTGGTCAGACTTACCTAAACGAAAAGGGAAAGGACCCAACTTAAAATTATGAATGAAAGGGAAGAGATCATGACTAACATCAAGGAAATAGGACCAATCATTAGAAATTATTACCAGCAAATATATGCCAACAAATTAAGCAATCTAGAAGAAATGGATGCATTCCTGGAAACTTATAAACTACCAAAACTGAAAAAGAAAGAAAGAAAGACAATCTGAACAGACTGAATATCCAGCAAGGACTTTGAGGCAGTAATCAAAAACCTCCCAAAAAACAAGAGTCCAGGACCAGATGGCTTCCTAGGAGAATTCTAACAAATATTTAAAGAAATAATGCCTACTCTACTGAAGCTATTAAAAAAAAAATAGAAATAGAAGGAAAACTTCCAAACTCATTCTATGAGGCCAGCATTACCCTGATCCCTAAATCAAAGACGCCATCAAAAAGGACAATTGCAGACCAATATCCCTGATGAACATGGATGCTAACATAGTCAACAAGCTGCTAGCCAATAGGATCCAACAGAACATTAAAAGGATTATTTACCACAACCAGGTGGGATTTATACCTGGGATGCTAAGATGGTTAAACATTCAGAACTCAGTCAGTGTGATAGAACACATTAATAAAAGAAAAGTCAAGAACCATATGATCCTTTCAGTTGATGCAGAAAAACATTTGACAACATATAGCATCATTTCTTGATTAAAAGTCTTCAAAATATAGGGATACAGGGTACATACCTCAATATCATAAAAGCCATCTATGAAAAGCCCACAGCAAATATCATTCTCAATGGAGAATAACTGAGAGCTTTCCCCTTAAGGTCAGGAACACAAAAGGGATACCCACTCTCACCATTATTGTTTAACGTAGTTCTAGAAGTCCTAGCTTCAGCAATTAGACAACAAAAAGAACAAGAAACATCCAAATTGGCAAAGAAGAAGTCAAACTCTCTCTCTTCACACATGACAAGATGTCTTTTCTTAAAGAGTTTACAGATTTTTAGGATGAATAGAAAATCACATTACTTGTGGTCATTGCTCGAATAACAATATGTTCAACATGTTAAGAAAGGAGATAAGCTTGAGAAACTGTGGATGTTGTGGGAAGGGCTTTGCAAGGGAGATGAAATTTCAACTCAGTTTTTTTTTTTTTTTCTTTCCAGGATAAAGAATCATATACCAGGTGGATGAAGAAAAGTGCAGGCCAGATTGAGGAGAAAACTAATGGGTATAACATAATGAAACAAAGGCTAGGCCACTATAGCCAGGAGAGTGGTTTGACAGTGCAGCTCAGAGGTTGTGTGTATGGAGGTAATGGCAGAAAAACATTCTGAGGCACTACTCAGACCAGAAGGGTCTATTGCCACAGAATCTACAGCAAAATTTCTAACTCAGGAACAAATAGAAGGCATTTCTTTGCACTTGCAGCCAGCATAGTTTTTGGAGTAGGTAATAAAGGAAAGATGTATTCCCTAAAGTTCCTATATGTGCACTGATCTGTGGAGTTACTAACAGCAACAGATACGGCTATGGTTAGTTCAATAAATAGTACTTACAGGCATTATCAGATATAGAGTATCTAAAGCAGAAGAACACAACGGATGATGGCAGTCAAGATTCTGGTGCCATAGTGGACAGACCTGGTAAATGACACACATATTATATGTATTAGATATGTAATATATGTATTGCATAAAGTCAAAGAGAGATTTGGGACTATTACAAATTTTAGTGTCAAATTTTAGGGTTGAAAGTGAAGGAGATGTATGGAAAATAGTGGGTTGTGGTCATGCTTAGAAATCTAAACCTCATTTTGTATTTCATTATTTACAAAACAGTGCTCTGAGATGTTTGTATTGGTTACAGTTTAATTCAGCTATAAGTAACAGAACATCCAAAACACAGTAGCTTAAATGATTAAGGAGTTTAATTTTCCTATGAGAAGACCAGTGTTGTTCACGGGCAATGATATCATTAGGAAAACAGGTTCCTTTCATTTTCCTGCTCTTCCATCCTTAGCAAAGGTGTAAAATGCCTGTCATTTCTCAGGAAGAGAAGAAAGGGAAAGAGGCAAAAGGAAGTACCGTCTATGACTTCTGTCTACGTCACATTGACTAGAATGACACTTAGGCATACCTAGCAGCCAAGAAGGCTAGAGAATATTTTAATTTTCCCAACTTCTGTAATAAAGGAATATAGAGAACAAAGGGGTTGGTGTAGATAATGAATGAGCCAACCTACCATATCAGACTTACTTCCCCATGAAAAAAGTCTCAAATCAAATATGTTGGGAAAGGCTTGCTTCCTTTTGGAGACTTGCTATAGAGAGCAGGGCATCAAAGTCACTGAGAAATCCTGCAGCAAACTTGTTTAAATGAATTTAAGCCAATGTTGCCCCAAATTATTTAACCATAGGTCACTCTCTCAATGAAACACCTCCTAACAATGTAATTTGGGAGTCACTGAAGATTTTTATGAGAGTGACCTAGAATGTGTGAAAGGTGAAATTGAAGATGGTAAAGAATGTTGACAGGGAGATTATTGGAAGCAACGTCAACAGTTCCAGCAAGAAATAATTAGGTTTGCTCCTAAGTCATTGGCAACAGAGACCATAGAGAAGAGAAAGACTCAAGTGATGGATTAATATTCATGAGGGAGAATAAAAAGAAATTGGTGAGCACTGCAGAGTAAAATACAAAAACAAAAAATGAGTTTGGTGAATTAAGAGGGACAGAAGTTTTTAATTTGAGAAAGCAAGAGGATTTTGGTGTCATTAAGTGACATAAAGAAAACAATAGAAGGAGGTTTCAAAACAAAATAAAAAGTTTAATTTTGACTTGAGTTTGGGTAGACTTGTCAAATATAATTGACATTATTAGTATATAGTAATCAGGTTGAAACTTCTATCATAAAAATACTTTTATTTAAGGACTGAAGGAATATTAATCTAATTTAGATTTCCTCTAGGAGAGAAAGACATATGCTTAACCATTTTAATATTAATTTATCCTTTCATTTACATCTGCCTAATTGAAGGAGAATTTATTGAAGCTATGCCATATGAGGGTGCTGCATTAGGAGATGGACAAGGGGCTTGTAATTCACAAAGCATGAGCACAACTTGAGGTATAAAGAGCTCTGAATCAGCAAGTTATGAAGGGGATATAGAAGAGCAGAAGTGGCAAGCTTAGTATTTGAGCTGAGTTTTAATGAAAAGGCAACATTTCAACAAGTAAAAATGGAGAGGGAGGGGTACTCAGAGGCCCATCTTCCTAAAATTTTTACTCTTTTCATAAATATTAATATTTAATCTTCCCAAATGCAAGTAGTTAACACTCTTCCTTAGAATACTAAACTCTAGTAGAACAGGAATATTATCTGTTATGTACACTGCTCTATACCTACCAACTAGAAAAGTGTCTGGAACATAGTAGATGCTCCAAAAAATTTTGTTGAAACAGTGAATGATTTAAAGAATGGACAAAATGCCGCCTGCCTTCTGTCTCTTTTTACTACACCTTGTCACATATCCATAATGTCCTTTTTGGAAGATATGTATAGAGCTCCTTGTTTTGTTTTGTTTTGTTTTTAAATGAAATTGGAAGAATATGAAGAATCACAGAATGTAGACTGGGAATTTTTACTAGTTCTTGTCAAACAGATAATTTTAGTTTTGATTCTTCCCGTCCATTTTTACATGAAAAGTAAGGAAGCCACTATGTCTGTCTTGTCTGTGGCTTCATCACCAGCATCTAGCAGTGTTTGGACCACAATTACCTATTGAATGAATGAATGGGTAAGTGAAGGAATGAGTGAGTGAATAAAATAATAAATCTACCAATAGAAAAGATTTTTTTTTTTACCTTTCAATTCAACAATAGAGAGTGAAGTATTTAAAATCTTCCTGCTGACCAATTCAACACCCCTAGTCCCATTCTCCCTAATGATATTAGACTAGCCATGGAAGGTGATTTTTTAATTTCCAAAAGTCAGAAGAACCTGTCAGAAGCACTATCCAGTGTTGAACTCAAAATGTGGGAAGCAGCTGTAGAACTCACACTAATGAATTTGGTTTACTCAAAAGAGGCAAGTTGATACAAACAACTGCACCAAATGTCTACTTCCTTTTTATTGCTGTATTTTATTGTTGCAGTGTAACCCAGGGGCTTTTTTTTTTTTTCACCACTTAAGGAAATAACCACCTTACTAAGTTTTATAACAATCTTATTTTGTATGGGGAAAAATACAGTAGAGATTATTACTTCTCTATACATATCCACAGACTCAAGCTCTCAGGGTTTTTTTTGTTTTGTTCTGTTTTTTTGTTTGTTTGTTTGTTTGTTTTTATTTTGTTGTTGTTGTTGTTCTCCTTGGAATTTCTAACTATTAGTCTTTGGTACAGGTTGGGGACAAAAACATTGATTGTGCCATGGTTATATCTTCTCTGCCATAAGTATACTCCAGAGGAGGCTGATAGCTCATTACTGAACTTGCATTAGTGGAGCTAAATTTGTTTTGGTTTTGTTCAAAATTTGAGTTGGGGAAGATCAGAGGGGGAGGCAAACCATAAGATACTGTGGATTCTGAGAAACAAACTGAGGGTTTTGGAGGTGAGGGGATTGGGGGTTTGGGTGAGCCTGGTGGTGGGTATTAAGGAGGGCACGTATTGCATGGAGCACTGGGTGTGGTGCATAAGCAATGAATTCTGGAACACACAGCAAAAATTAAATAAAATTAAATTTTAAAACTTTTAAATTTTGTATGATAAATATAATTTTTTACTTATATTACAAAATTTACAGAAGAGCAAAAGTAAGATAGAAGGTCAGTTGGTTTACAACTAACACTCAGGTCAAAAGAGTATGAGAATGCCCATTTCCCCATATCCTTGCTCACACTGAATAGGGTCAAACTTAAATCTTTGCTTTGGTGATAAATCATTGAAAGGATGAGAAAGCTATTGACTTCAAATATGCTGAAAAGTGGGGTGCCTGGGTGGCTCAGTGGGTTAAACCTCTGCCTTCAGCTCAGGCCATGAAGGTCCTGGGTTTGAGCCCCGCATTGGGCTCTCTGCTCATTAGGGAGCCTGCTTCCCCCTCTCTCTCCGCCTGCCTCTCTGCCTACTTGTGATCTGTCTTTGTCAAATAAATAAATAAAATCTTTTAAAAAGTGCTGGAAAGTATAGAATTTGATGGTAATATGGCTTAACAGTATAGATTCTATGCTTCTTGGGTTTTTGAGAAAAGGATTGACATCTCTCCTATTCGACACATTAGTAATAATACTAGCTGATATTTATTAAGCATTTATTATCTACTTCTAAGTGTCTTGGAGACAGCAAACTATTATTATAACGAACATTTTACAGGAGAGAAACTGAAGCACAGAATGGTTGAACAATTTCCCCCAAAGTCACATAGCTAGGAAATATACCATTTTTTTTCTTTTCAGTGTCCTCCTTTTTATTTAAAAATATGATTATCACATTTAATAGCTGAAATCTAGACAACAGATGGAGAATGTGCCTTTTTTGTGTTAGAAGGAGGAAAATATAGCTATATAATTCTATTGACAAAAGAATAGCCCCAAATCACTAAGAGGATAATGGAAAATCTGGAGAGGTAGTATAGCATAGAACATAAAGTATATAGGTGTATTAGTTTTCCATTGCCACTATAACAAATTATTACAAGTTTAGGGGCTTGGAAAAACACAAGTTATCATCTTTACAGTTCTGTTAGTTAGACGTCTGACATGGTATTACTGGCTAAAAATCAAGATTTTGATGGGGTTGTGTTCCCTTCTGGAGGCTGGGGGGAGAACCTGTTTCCTTGTTTGTTGCAATTTCTAGAGTCTGCCTGTCTTCATTGGCTCATGGCCCCCTTTCTTTATCTTCAAAGCCAGCAATACTGCATCAGTCCTTCTCACATTACATTACTCTGACCTCCCTTTCTGCCTCCTTCTACTTTTAAAGACCTTTGTGGTTGCTTTGAACCCACTTACATAATCCAGGATGAGATACATTTTTTAAGTTTATTTTATTGGCAACTGTAATTTCATCTATAACATGTTCACAGAATCCAGGGAACAGGAAATCGATATCTTTGAAGAGCAATAATTCAGCTTACCACAATAGACTCAAGTCCATCTTCTTCCCTGTCTTCCTTCCTTCCTTCCTCCCTTCCTTTCCATTTTCTTTTTCATTAACTACACAAACCTTATGCGTCCCTCTATGGTTGAACCATGGTTCTAGGTTCTGTTCTCTAAGAGCTTGTTCCTGTTCTCACAGAGCTTACATTTCTAGTGTAGGAAATGAATAATAAATGAATGAATACACCCGTGAAAAAATTTCAGGTAGTAGATAGTATCCTGAAGAGAAGGAAAGTAAGGAGAGGGGATAGAGAGTAGTGAGGGGAAGGGAATATGGTGTGATTTTTCAAAGTCGTAGGGAAAGCTGACTATTGAGGGAAAAAACCTACATGAAATGACTGATCTCAGAGATGAGCATCCCAGGCAGAAAGAATGGCAATTGCAAAGGCTACGATGTGAGAATGAGTGGTATTTTTGAGAACCAGCAGTATGGTCAGTGGGTCTAGAATGGAGTAAATGAAGCAGAACTTGGTAAGAGATGAGGGTGGTGAGGTGGCAGCAGCTGTGGAATTGATTCTGAGAAGCACCAAAGTTCTGATCAAAGAACGACTCTGATATGACTTCTATTTTGAAAAGATTATTCTTCCCAGTGTTTTTTGGTTCAGTGCCCTTGAGAAGGTAAAAATGGAAGCAGGAAGACCAGTCAGATGACTCCTGCAGTAATCTAAACAAAAGGTTATGATGACTTAGACTATGGTGGTGAGTCACAGAGCTGGTAAGATATCAGGTTCAAGACAAGACTTGCTATGGGTTGTAGGGGGCTACAGAGGAAGGACAGGGATCAAGAATGTGCTTTATGTTTCGGCTTGAGCAATAGGATAAAGGCTCCTACATTCTGACATTGAGATAGGAAATACTAAGAAGGAACAGATTTGGGGAAATGGTGAAATCTAGAGATATTTTGAACATGTTGGATTTGTTTATTCAAGACCCAAGTGGAGATGTTTCAGAGGTAGTTGGATATCTGAGACTGGAATTTTAGGAAGAGGTTAGTCCTAGAGACATAAATTTAGAAGTGATTAGTTTATGGCTGGTTTGTGCATTGAACCTGGATGTGAGTACTAGAGAGTGGGAGAGCAAATTGCTTGCTGGGTGCTTTTCAGGAGCCTCTGAACTTTGTGGTCATTTAAGATACTGTTAGCACAGTTGTGTGTTTTGCTCTAGCCACATATACTAGGGTAGTGAATGAGGAAGCTGAAGATGACTGTTACAAGGACCTAGGAGTTCTGGATTGGAATTCCAGTTTTTCACTTCCATGCTGTAGTCTGCAGCTTTCCTTGGTTTCAGTTCCCTGACAATGGGGACAATAGCAATGTCCATTTCTAAGGACTATTCCTAAGGAGGATGAAGCAGCGTGAAGGGCTTAGTCCAGTATCTTGAGCTGCGTAAGAGCTCAGTGGTTGGCAGCTGGGATCACAGATATGGTATTTATTTTTATCATCATCAGGATGAGTAACACTGCATCAGTGTCCCAAAGTACTGAACTTATTTTTAAGGAATAACATGTGGGAATATGTCTCTAAAAATGTCAAACAATAATGTGAAGTGAGTAATTTGCCATAGTATTGATAATAAATCGCACATGATGTAATATTTTTTACACATCTAGAGAAACTCACTCTTCTTTCCCAGTGCCTTAACCAATTCTTTGTATTTCACATTTGTTCCAATGAATCCTCCTGATTTTTACTGCCTCCTCCTTGTCTCTGCTTATTTCTAGGTGCCATTGGTTACACTTAGTGTTCTTCTCTTTAGATGGCTTTAATATCTCCCCTATAACTCCTTATTCTGAAGCAAGTTTTTTTTTATTTGTTTTTGTTCCTCTTTCATATTCAACTCTCATAGAAGACAATCTCAAGAAATGAGATGATCAAGGGTCAAGTGTTGCCAGAGACTGAATGCTTGTATACCCCCCAAAATTCATGTGTTAAAACCCCCAATGTGATAGTATTAGGAGGGGGACCTTTAATAGGAGCTTATTAAGGAAGGGAGGTTGTTAGGTCATGAGGGTAGAAACCTCATAAATGAAATTAGTGCCTTTACAAAATTTATACCACAGCTATTATAAAAAAAGATAAGAGATAACAAGTGCTGCTGAAGATGTGGAGAAAAGGAAAGCCTTGCACACTCTTGGTAGGTATGTAAATTGGTACAGCCACTGTGGAAAACAGAGTAGAGGTTTCTCAAGAAATTAAAAATATACTATCATATGATCCAGCAATGTCACTTCTGGGTATATATCTATAGGAAATGAAATTATTATCTCAAAGAGATATCTGTGCTCTCGTGTTTACTGCAGCATTTTTCACAAAAGTCAAAATATGGAAACAACTTAAGTGTTAGTGGATAAATGGATCAAGAAAATGATGCACACACACACACACACACACACACACACACACACATACACAGGTATATTATTCAGCTTTAAAAAAGCTTTTGTGACAACATGGATGAACCTGGAGGGCTTATGCTAAGTGAAATAAGCCAGACAGAGAAAGACAAATATTGCACTGCCTAGCATCAGTTAAATGTGGAATCTTAAAAAAAGAAAAAGCTGAACTGATAGAAATGGAGAACTAGGAAAGTAGATGCCCGGGGCTGGGGAGTGGGGGAAATAGGGAGAGGCTGGTGAAAGCATACTAACTTTCCACTATAAAACTGATGAGAGGGTGCCTGGGTGGCTCAGTGGGTTAAGCTGCTGCCTTCGGCTCGGGTCATGATCTCAGGGTCCTGGGATCAAGTCCCACATCGGGCTCTCTGCTCAGCGGGGAGCCTGCTTCCCCCTCTCTCTGCCTGCCTCTCTGCCTAATTGTGATCTCTCTCTGTCAAATAAATAAATAAAATCTTTAAAAATAAATAAATAAAACTGATGAGATCTGAGGTTCTAAGGTATAGCATCGTGACTATAGTTGATAACACTGTATTGGGTAATTGATATTTGCTAAGAGTGCAGAACTTAAATGATCTCACCAAAAAAAAAAAATATATATATATATATATATATATATACATATATAAAAATCATCATGTTATACATTTTAAATATATTATGATTTTATTTGTCAATAAAGCTAGGCAAAAAAGAGAGATCTCAGAGAAATCTCTCACCCCTTTAGCTTTGTGAGGACTCAGCAAAAAGATGTCTCTCTATGAAACAGGAAGCAGAGTCTCATCAGACTGCCTGTGCCTTGATCATGGACTTCCCGCCACCAGAACTGTGAGGAATAAATGTTTGCTGTTTTTAAGCCACGCAGTCTATTGAATTCTGTTATGGACTAATACAAGTGTTCATTTGCTAAAGATTTTGGCATAACTCTGAGTACCAACAAGAAGTAGATGACACAAATTGGCAAATTAGGTCAATTTGAGGATTTTTTTTTTTTAAATGTTGGGTAGGATGTGGGAACCAAAAGAAATAGTGTAGTAACCCATGGCCACTAGCAGTGACTCTACTAAGACCCCCAAGTTTGAAGAGATCAAGGGAAAGATCAATTATTGATTTCAGCCCATGAAGACCCTCAAGACAGTCAAAGAACCAGGGAAATAAATATCTTGACCTCCTTCTTCTTGTACCTCTACTCCTTGCATCTCCTGTCAAGTCTCCTCACTGACCAATCCAGCTGAAAGCCTGGGAGGGCAGGAGCCCAGTGATACCGCCTGTCCGTACCATCTGGGGATGGCACTCTCAAGGAAGGGAGCAGGGAAGAGAAGGATTTAGAGTGAGTCTGAGGAACTCAGGAACTTAGTAAAGGTCTCTGGCATGATGCCTATTGAACACCTGCCCTCAATAAAAGTATCTCCTGCAGAAAGAGCCCTTTTCATCTCCCAGTTTCCCCATCTGCAGCACCTGGACTGTCATCACTGTGTCATACTGGATTCGGTCTGCCTTTATCTTTTCTCTTCCCACCTCCATCTTTCTTTAAAATGGATTTCTTTAATTAGGCCTTCAAATGAGAACCTTTCACTGATGGTTCCATCCAAGTAGCTAAATGAATAAATAAAACTGTAGGAACTTAATACACTAACCACATAATACACTAACCACTCATACTGCCTATGCGTATTACTTTGAGAGTTCCTGGGCTAGGTCTGGTACCATCTCTGAGACTATATTCAGGAGTTAGTGTTCCATAGAAGGTAATGAGAAACCAATGAATCTTGAATGTGTGCCATAAAAAGCCATTTAAAAACGCTAGCTCCAAGTACCCTTCTTAAGTCAGTTACTTAAGGAGACAGTGTTTTTAAAGAAACACAGTTGAGTTAGTTCAGTCTAGCATAATTTATAGGCTTTTAAATTGCTCTGGCCCTACAGTTATTAACAATGTCCCTGATATAAAAATGCATTTAAGAAATTGCCAACATATGCAGTGGCCATGGCCTTCTAAAAACCATTTGCAATCTTCTCTCTCCAGTGCTACGGATGCTAAAAAAAAAAAAAAAAAAAAAAGGCATTCTTTTGAAAGGGATCTGCTGAATCCCCAGATAGATAAGAAACAAGCATTGTCACATTGGCTGTAAAAGGAAACCAGAAATATTTCTAGGGCTTTTCTAGATGGAGACCAAGTAAGAAGAACTTGATTTTGAGATTGAATTTTGCTTTCAGAGTGTCCTCTTTAACAACTGTAGTAAGAAGAGAAATGGCACCTGAGGACCACTCTGTGGCAGAAATAACAAAGTCTCACAACCAGAGTTGGCCTTGTGATCAAGCAGAAGATGACACTGAGTGTGGTTTTCAAGAGAGGAAAGATTCAGCCACCCCTTTGACTTCCAGCTTCAAAGTCTTGGGGGTGGGGTTTGGGGAATGGCCCTGGAAGCAGGTGGGACTGCCATTCTTGATCCTCTTTTCTAATTATATGAAGTGTGGGGAAAAAGGATATTGGAAACAGAGACCCAGCTGTGCAGAGTGACAGTTCAAACATAATGAGGACAAAGAACACCAAACAAAAGAGGGAAGATGTTTTAATCTCGAGTGTCTGCACTCTTGCAGCAAAAGGTAAAAGAGAGAAGGCAGAAATAATGAAAGAGAAATAATAAAACGAATGGGTTCCTCTCTTACAGTTCCTTCTGGTACCGAACCTTGAATCAATCACTAAAAGAGAAGGCCCGCAAGACAAAGCAAGCAGGATCCACTAGGTAGCTATCTGTAGAATTTAGAGGGTGTAGACTAATCAAACGAGAGTAACACTTTGTCCTTATATTACACAACATGATAGTGCATTTAAAGGGGCCCTTTGAGAAAAGGGGGATGTTATCTCACGTGAGAAAGGAAACAGGTATCTTATCTACTTCCCATCTCTTTCCACTCCCTTCTCTCCTTCCTACCCTTTCCCCCTTGTCTCTCGGTCTCTCTGCTTCTCTCCTTTACGCAGTGTTAGAAATAATTCCAGAGCCTGAACAGCTTGGAGCTGCCCACAAAGTGTTTGAGGAGCTGGAATCTCGGGCAGTAAAAATAATTCAGACTGTTCTCTTCATGTGTCATAGACACAGCTTGAACGACAGAACAAACTTCCTACAGAAATGCAGATCCATTTTGTCTAGTTACTTCAGTAGCGAAAGTTTGGCTGATTACATCATGTACTATTTTTAGTAAGACTTCTGTGTAACCATGGAAACTGCTTTTACTGAAAACTCACACTATTTCCTTAGAAATTAGCCACAGAGAAGAAAATCTTTGCAGAAAACTAATAAAGAATAGATGAGTTAGATTCAAGAAGGAGAAAACCAACTTAGTAGGTCACAATAACATTTATATGTAGGTAGACACCTGTACTTTTGTTTGGGGCAGAGTTATAATCCATAGGCCTATATCTGATGCAAAAATACTCGCATTTTTTCATTCTTTTTTGACTGGCAACAGCCTGAACACATGACAAAAGGGGATAGCACCTCCTGTAATCTGAAGGGAAGCCTGCTCCGGAGGGAATGGGGCCACAGCTGCCTAGTCATGAGAGGTGGGAGAAAGTTTTGTAAGACAGTCCTTTTGTCCCATTGGGAACTTGCTGGGGTGGGTACAGTGAGTGTGAGGAGAACAATTTACCATACCATGATTGAAAAGACCGAGTTAGTTCCCCCATACGTTGCCATGGGAGGAAAGATGGCTGATCACATGACTAGATAGCAGAGTTAGTGCAGTTTTGTGGTTCCACCATGTGGTAGGCTGGATGGCTACCCTCCAAAGTACCCTCCTTGCTCTAATCCCTGGAACCTGTGAATATGTTTTGTTACATGCAGATGTAATTAAGGTAATGGACCTTACAATAAGGAGACTATTCCGGATTATTGGGTGGACCCAATCTAATCACATAAGCCCTTAAAAGCAGAGAACTTTCTTGGCTGGAGTCAGAGACATGTAGTACAAAGAGAAGTCAGAGACATCTTGAGTGCAAGAAGGACTTGACTCCTAGCTGTTGGCTTGAAGATGGAGTGAGTCATAGGGAAACTGAGAAGGAAATGAATTCTGCTAACAACCTAATGGGCTTGGGAGAAACCTGGACTTCTCCCCCAAAGCTTCCAGAGACCAGGCCAACTGACACAATTATTTTTCAGCACATGAATCTGTAAACAGAGTATCCAGCCAAGCACATTGGTCTTCTGACCTAGAGAACAGTGAGACAATGAATAGGTGCTATAAACAGTGAAGTTTGTGGCAATGTGTTGGTGTAGCAATAAGAGACTAATACATACCCCAAAACTGCTATGTTAGGAATGTAGCTTAGTAATGAATCTTCTTTCCCATTGGTGCAAAAGGGGCTAAGAGAGTTCTTTGGGTAACTTTAAAAAATTCGTCATTTATCAGAAACCTTGAAATTAACATTTGGAATGTTATATTTGTATCCCAGTACAATACTGGAAACTACCTAAAAGTTTGGCAGTACAGTTCTGGTTAAGTAAATTATGGCTATCCCTTTGGTAGAATATTATGCTTCATTAAAGTTATGCTGCATAAAAATATTGATTGGGAAAATGTTCATGTTGTATATAAGTTGAAAATGGGGAGAACAGCTGAAAAAGATATATATGAATTAAAAAAGCTGGAAACCTGGTAAAGTGTTTAATGCTCTCTCCCTCTGGGTGGTGGGAATATATGGTATTCTATTCTTTTATGATAAATATATACTTTTTAAATGATAAAATATATACTTTTTTCTTTTTTGAGAGAGAGAGAGAGAGAGAGCACACACACTTGAGCAGGGGTGGGGGCAGAGAGAGAGAGAGAGAGGAAGGGAGAGAATCCCAAGCAGGCTGCACATACAGCACTGAGCCCAATGCAGGTCTTGATTCCAGAGCCCTACGATTGTAACCTGAGCTGAAATCAAGAGTCACTTAACCAACTGAGCCACCCAGGTGCCCCCAAATATATAACTTTTGTAATTGGAAGAAATGGTAATACATGTCATTAAAATGATAAAAATAAATAGAAGAACTTGATATTGGGCAGAGCTGCTGGTAATGGAGCAGTTTAGGCTGTGCACCAAACAGAACTTCTTTCACAGATTTACCACATTGCTGCCTTGGAAATGGGACATTATGACTTCAGCTCCCTCCCACGACTTTTTTTTTAAATTTAAATTCAATTATTTAACATATAGTATATCATTTGTTTCAGATGTAGAGTTCAGTAATTCATCACTTGCATATAACATCAAGTGCTCATCACATCACATGCCCTCCTTAATGCCCATCACCCAATTACCCTGTCCCCCCACCTTCCTCCCCTCTAGCAACCTCTACTCTGTTTCCTATAGTTAAGACTTTTTCATGGTTTGTCTCCCTCTCTGATTCCCTCCCACTTCTTAATTATTTTTCATCAAGTGTGGTTTAGGAGTATACCTGGAGCATGTTTTCTTTCATATTAGATAGGATTTGTGCAGTTGCAAGCAGCTAAAACCCAATTCAAAGCAGCCCAGTCTCAAGTAAAGAAGAGTCTAGGGGTAGATCCTGCTTCAGATAAAGCTAGATCCACGTGCTCCAACAATGTCTTCATGGCTCAGCATTTCTTTCTGCTTCTTGGTCAGCCTTTTTCTCTAGCCCAGTGGAAAGAGAACCCAGACCTCAAAATCTGATTACTCTGGTCACAGGAACCAGGGGGATCAGATACAAGGCAAGGTTTGCTTTGTCTGAATCACATGGAATGGCTTTTCTAGAGGAATAAAGGGTCTTTTAGGAGAAGAAGGGAGAAAAGATACTGGAAAGGAAAAACAAGAGCCACCCAGCAGCAGATCTGTGCAATGCAACAATCAGAGTTCTCATCTAACCAGGACCATAGTCAGTCAACTTCTTGCATTTCCAATGGAGGCACATACTTCCAAGGGATGCTGGAATCTTCTTAATCTCCAGCCAGTATGTCAGCCGTAGCCACCAGCTGTTCCATAGCTTCTGCCATTGTCCTCATACTTCCTACTTCTGAAACTTGAGAAAAATTATTTCCACATTTGAGGAACACCATGCAATGCCACATTAAAATGTTTCATACTATAATAAGGGCTAAATCTTTGGGCTCCTTCCTAACCCATAATGAATTCCTTGCCTTTCTAGCTCAGTATTTGGTCTATGGCAGTAAGTCAGTAAATTTTTATTGCGTGAATGGAGGTTTCTGACTTCTGCAGTTAGTATAAATATTTATCTCCTTTCTTTGTTTGGGTCTCAACCTCACTGTCTTTAGTGATCTTTACTGCCAACAGTAACAGACTAATGGGAGCCAACACAGAGGCTCCCAAGAGGTGAGAGCTCCCAGGAGGAGCTCCCAGCTCCTGCATCCCATGAAACCCCGAGTTCATAGGTGGTCATTCAGACTAAGCTCTCCATTCAAACCTTACAATAATGAAGTCAAACATATTATTAATAGTCGAATTGTCTGGACAATGGAAGTATATTTTTCTATATGTCTGTCTTCTGTATTGTCCTCCACTACTAAATATGGCTGGAGAATTTTGAAGAAATCATTTTAAAACTGTAACAAACTCTTACCAGTCTTTGAGGGCAGAGTCCCTTTGATAGGCAGAGAGCCTGGGCTAGGAAGAAGAGAGGCTGAGGGATCTTTCAGACGGCCTTTAGACATCTCAGTTTTCTAACATGTTTATGTTTCTTTACAAGTGTCCTATTTCTGGGTATTCTCTGCTATCAGCAAAACTGTGCAGTATGGACCCTGATATTTAACATGGTAAACAAACAGGAGGAAATGAGGAGCTGAGTGTTCTATCTATGGTTTACATATTGGATTATAGCCTGCATCGCTGCAGAGATTAGGGAAGGGTGACCATCGGTCTCTTCCACTTAAAGCTTCTTTGTTTTTGTTGCTCTGTGAGGCTCTTTGCACAAAACCTTCCCAGACTGGCAGCAACCGTTTGCACTTTTTTTGAACACTCTTAAAAAACACTCTTGAGTATATGAAAAGGCCTAGAAATCAGAGGCAGTATGTACTTTCAGATTATTACCCATTCCTTGAGTTCTCTTTGGAGGATACTTGCTAGATAATTACCAGAACAAATCACTGAGTGACTGGAGGACCCACAAGACAAAGGCTGTCCCTAGACAGAATGGCAAAGTAGGCAAAATTGTCATTTGGTGCCTTTGGTTTCCCTAGCCTATCCCCACCCCCCAGCCTCCAGTCTGCTCCTTGCTTCATGCTCCGCCTCCCCAGCACCCTGGCTCTGTAGGACCATCAGCTGTACACTCCATTAAAACACAAGCTGGTCTTGCCTTGAGTTCTTTCCTAGTGAATACAGATTCGTGCTGTATTCTGGTCCCTCAGGCATCCTTCTGGAATGATAGCTCTTTCTGAGTGACAATTAGCTCATCTGGCAAAATGTATTTATGGTATGAATTAGTGTTTCCCATATCATTTGCAGGTTAGCAGGGGCTCTCTGGAGATAGCATGTTAACATGCTGAAGCCTGATCAAAGTCTAAAGGACCTTTTCTTCACAGTGCTTTCCTTCAAGATACATTTTACACATTACTCTCTTTTCCCAAAATAATCTTATGGGAATACATTGTCCTATGTCTATTTCCTTTCTTACTCTGTTATAATGTGTATTTCCTGCTTGCTATTCCATTAGCTGACAGGCTCTCAAAAATCACCAATTGCTTAATCAACAAATTTTCTCTGTTATCCTGTCAACCTCAGATAGGGTCTCCTGCTCTGATCTCCAGCCTTCCTTGGTACTCAACTAGCTCTCTTCTCCGAAGAAATCCAGGTTTCATTTACTGGCTACTACTCTTCCTTTGTTTAAACCCTTACAACTGGAGCTTCCCCAAGGGTCGCTTGGAATTCTCTTTCCTGCTCTCTAAGGCATCCAGCTACCACAAAATCCTCAGTCCAATGTCTGCCAAATCTCAGCTCTGTTTTCATTGCTTTCATTTTGTCCTGTGCTACTTTTGCTTGAACTGTGGCAAGTTTCCTGTCCTTAATTTCTTCCCCTGCAAGTATCTCTCACACACAACCCGAATTATCCAGTCTTGACACTCCTCCTATGTCTCAAATGTATTCGTGTTTCTCTATTCCTATTCAAAGAGCTTCCCGTATCATTTGTACCTTTCTTTGAAGTTTTTATCCCTTTATTATTCTCTTTCTCCCCTTAGTCTCCGCCTCTCCAAAAAATATCACTCAGGAAAGAGCCCTGTGGGCCCTTCATATTCCATTCCCAAAAACATCCCCTGGATTAGTCCCCCACGGTTTCCATAATAAATTATTACAAACTATGTGGCAAAAGCACAATAGAAATTTATTCTCTGAAAGTTCTGGAAGCCACAAGTCTGACATCAAGCTGATGGCAGAGCAGCACTGCCTCTGAAGGCTATATTGAAGAATCATTCCTTGCTTCCAGCTTCTGGGGCTCGTGGTGTTTCTTGGTTTGTGGCAGCATAACTCCAATCCCTGCCTCTGTCACTACATGGCCTTTTCCCCTTTGTCTCAGTGTGACATTTCCTTCTCTGTCTCTTATATGGATACTTGTCATTGGATTTAGGGCCCATCTTAAACCAAGGATGATCTTACCTTGAGATCCTTAATCATATCTGTAAAGACCCTATGTCTGAAGGTCCCATTTACAGGCACAGAGGTTAGAACTTGGACATGTCTTTTGGGAGGCTACTGTTCAAGTCATTACACCTCCCTCCTGTGAAATGTTCCTTTACAATAACAACCTTTCCTCTTGAAGTGGTCTCCCAGCCCTTTCAACTTGTCTACCTCCAACCTGGTTTTGAAAACCAACCCAAATTCCAGGTTCTTCATGGACATGCTGTAGAGTCTCCTAGAATTACTGTCATTTTCAAACTCTCAGAGTACCTTATATCTCTCCAAGAGACCTTCCCATAATATGCCTTGAGGCAGAAGTATGTATGAACCTATCTATATTTATTCTGCATAAGACTCTTAGTTTCTGAAGGCAAGACCACCTCTGTAGCACCTGCCAGAAATTTCCAAGTTGAAGCCATTTATGCATTAGCATAAATCAAATGGACTCAATATGGTTGTAGGGGGGGGGGACTTCATGTCCATGGGTGGACAGTGGGAATCTCTGTGAGCTGACTGGGACTGTGGTTTCTTTGGCCCTCTCCAGATAGGAGCTTTTGGGAGGGAGTGCAATTTAAATATGGTAAAGCAGCTAAACGATCACCACAAATCTTGAAGACAAAAAGTAAAACTTCAAAAGAAGAATCCTGGAACACTACATTGAAAACTAATGATGTCCTATGGTGCCTACAATATCATAATAAAGAATTATATTAAAAAAAGAAGAATCAGGAAAAATCCTTTTGAAATGCCTGCACCCAGTGTCAGAATTTTTTTTTTTTTTTAACAAAATTGAGCTTCTTACGGTTAATAGATTGCTAGGTACTAAAGAAGCTCAGTGGTCTTTGCAGTCCATCCATAAATATGAGCGTATTACTTGCTTAAAGCCATATAGCTGCTCCATGACAGAGTCAGGAATGGAAACTGCAGGTCTTCTCACTGAAAACCTAAAGAATAGTTTCTTCTAGTATTTTCCTTTTGAGATATAGCCAATCTAATCTCCTTCCACAAACCCTCCACACTTTAATTAATAGCAAAGGATGACAGAATTTACTTTGTTTTAAAGAAGCTTTGGATTCTTGAAAATTGGAAAAGAACAGAGCACGAATAACAGGGAGATGTATTTCTCATATTTTTAGTGTAAAAAATAGCCTGTTTGTTTTTCATCTCTTTTCACATTCTCACTAATAAGCAGAAGTCACTAGATCATGTGTTCATTGGGTCTTGTGGTCATTAGTGCGAATCAGAAAGGTTGTACTCTAATTGCTTACATCCTGTGTAAAGCACTCTGTTGACCAAGGTGCAAACCAGCTTCCTTAGCGACAAAGCGAATCTCTAGGTCAAAAGCCCTCAACACATTTTCTTTTCTGTAATTTTTAGATATGTTGTTACCAACATGGGAATCATTAGAACCTATTCTTTAAAATTATATATACTCATTACAACCATTTTCAGAATGAAAAGTCAGGACCAAAGGATTTCAGCGTGATTTGTAAAATTATGTATTTGGAAACCTTGCAGTGATACAAAAATTAAATCTCATTTAGCTATCTATTTAGCAAATCAAGGCCTTTTATGAAAGAAGAATAAAATTGGGCTATCCAACAAAATCTGGGACATGTGATCACTGCACTATGCTTTATCAGCGTTACTAAAAGCCAGAGATAAATAATATGTACACATTTCCTCAAGAATATCCTAAAAATGAGGTTTAGTCATAAAACTGTGACATCATGCAATGACTGATGAAAAATGGAATTGAAAATAATACACAGAGTACAGAGATGTATGGTCTCTTATGATCCTTCACAATCTTGTGCCATTAAACTATTCATAATGTTAACAATATTGATAATGATAACTAATATTTACTGAGTTTTAAGTCATACCTGATTTATGCTATAGCATTAGAAAAATTCACTATCTTAATAACTTTATATCTATTAATTTAGTCTTCAAAATAAACCTGTGACATATGCCATAATAATAAAGAAGTTGCTAATATTATCCACATCTTACAGTTTTACAGATGAAAAAACTGAGGCACAGAAAACATATATAACATATCCAAATTCGTACAATTTAATAAATGGCAAAGTGGGATGGCCTATGGTATTTAGACTCCAGAACCTGTTCTCTTAGCTTCTGTATCATCATCAAAATTTACTTAAATGTCACAGACATTTGAATCTATATCTATCTATCTATCTATCTTTCTTTCTATCTATCTATAGTAATGAAATGTAAGGTAGGCTGGGAGAATTGATTACAATATCCCTGAAATAGTGCATAGGGGTGACTAGGATGCATATACTCACCTTCTGGCTAGGGGTTATTGGGCAAGATACATGAGGAGGAAATCCTTTTCATTTCCTAATCTTTTATTTATTTTCAACCCTCTATGATGACTGGGTCATTTGACAGCCATGCATGCAAACACAGCATGAGAAGTTTAGGCAGTTACTCAAGCCTCTGGCACCATGTGGTTGGAACATACTGATGGCTGAGCTGTTCCACTGTGAGGCCAGGTGCTCTGGCACCACGCAGGTGCAGTAAGACAGCAGGCCCCGAGTTCTTGGCTCCACACTAATTACTGTTCTTGCCCCTCCTCTCATCTTCCTAATCCCTTCAGCCTCCAGCACATGCTAGAATTGTCTCCTGGAGAGCAGGAGGAGGAGCCCAGTGAAATGAGTGATCAGCTGTGAAATAGTGATGCTTTGGCACTATTTTCTTCCAGGAAGGAACTTTTCCACTGTTCCCTTCTCTTCTTGTTCTCATGCCTAAGTTTCCACAAAAAGGGTTTTGGACATTGCTTAGTTATGTATCCCTTTCTTGGTGTAAGGCAGATTGATTTTTTTTCCTCTGGGGATCTGCAAGATCCAGGTGAGCATAGACCTACCTCATCAAAGATTATTTACCAGCAAAGTCATCATTTAGAATTGCCTGGAGAGCTACAGTAAGGCAGATCCATGTGGTAGGTTAGGTATATCTCTCTCACCCCTAGTTTTCACGAATTATTTCCTCTGGTCCCTGAGAAACAGGGGAACATCAGGTTGCTATTTATTCTAGGGGCATCATGTATCATGGGGAACAACTTGTTCCTTTTATTTCTTATGACAGTTTGGCAAGATAGACATTATTGCCCCATTTTACAGATACGGAAACTGAGGTTTTGAGAGGAGTTAAGGAATAAAATGGGATTTGACTCCTGGTTGGACTGAATCCAGAGTCAGCATACTTTCCCAAGTGTCATTGCTATGGAGGTTACCTACATTTTAACTGACATAAGGGACTGAGCCTTTCAGTAGAGTTTTGGACATCAATCTGATGCTTCTTCTGAGGAATCCTTGTCCTGAAATGATAGCACAGAAGTAGTGATTTGATATTACTCTGTGGATAATCTGCCCTGACATCTGGTACAACAACTACTAGTTTTGTGCTCTATGAAGGGAGAGGCCTGTCCCAGGAAAAAAAAGATCAGTGCATTTTATACAAGTTGTAATTCTTACAGGTAGGAATGACCTGATCAGTTAAGGATATCTTTGTCTAGGCAATTGATTGCAATTGACAACAGATAGAAATAGAACTCTTGTTAATGAATTTGCTAACAGTTGCTTCCTGCTGACTCACATTGGTTTAAGTCCAGTCATTGACATTATTGTCTGAATGCTTGACCTTTTGAGTGCTCTGACAGGGGTACTGTTACAAGCACCATACCTGGGTTCTTCCCCACCTGGCATGGCTGTGGACTAGCTACTGACCCACTGCTCACCAGTCTTCATACTCTTTTCAGTGGAGAGCTCATTTAAATTCCATTCCTTTGTTATCCCTTCCTTGTAAATAACCTCCAAATTGGCATCATCCCTGCTCCATTTCCACAAATATCCCCTTGCTCACCAGATATTTCCAATTGGATACATTATAATCACTTCAACCCTGGAATTTCCAAAACCACTAATTATCTCTCCACAAAGCAAGGTCTTTCTCCCAAACTGTCCAACTCCTGATAACTCAGCAGTCCTAGTCATCTTCACTTTGGGATCCTTTATGACCCATCTCTCTTCTTTAGCTCTTACTACTACTACTACTACTACTACCACTACTACTACTACTACTACTACTACTACTACTACTTCTTCTTTTCTTCTTCTTCTTCTTAAGATTTTATTTATTTATTTGACAGAGAGAGATCACAAGTAGTCAGAGAGGCAGGCAGAGAGGTGGTGGTGGGGAAGCAGGCTCCCTGCTGAGCAGAGAGCCTGACGTGGGGCTCGATCCCAGGACCCTGATATTGTGACCTGAGCCAAGGCACTTAACCCACTGAACCACCCATGCGCCCCTATCCTTTACATCTTAAGCAAAATTTCTGGGACCCATTTCTTTATCCTGATCTTCATAGATACCACTCTTCCTTGCAATGGCCTGGCTTCTGCCCTGAATTCTTCTGCATCTACAGACTATATTTTATCTTCAAATTCTGGGACTCATCCCATTTGTAGACAAAGGAAAATTAAAGAACACTGGACTGATTGTTTTCTTCCCCCTCAGGAGCAAGTACCATAGTTTTAATCATGCATTTAAAATTTTTCCAAATTAATTTTTTATTAGCCAAGTAATATGTGAATATTCTTCTTGTAATAATTAAAACATTACCATTAAAGCTGAAGTCTCTACCAACCCTTGCTGCTTTGCCCCCAGTGAATTTCCAGTTTGTTTGAATCCTTCCAGATTCAAAGCCTTAACACATACATACATGTATCCATAGACAATTCTTTGGTTTTTCTTTTTTCCAATACAAATGATCACATCTAAAAGTATCATACTGAGCATATTCTGTAACATGCTTTTGACTCAACTTCCATGTATTCAACAAATATTTATTGGGTAGTTGCTAGGTGCCAGGCCCTGTTCTGAATTATAAGGAATACACTGGACAACCAACAGAAAAAGTCAAAACCCATAAGTCCATGGAGTTCACAAGGCAATCTATTCATGTGGTACAAGTAGATACATCTCATGCTTTTCAATGGCTATGTAGTATTCCATAGTATGAACATTCATACTATGGAATTCATCTAGACACTCCTGTACTGATGACATTTAGATCATTTCCAATGTCTGGTTATGGCAGTACTACTGTGAGCACACTCAAGTGTGCCTCCTTTTATGTCTGTGTCACTTTCAGGCAAATGCCAAGAAATAGAAATGCTGAGCTGAGGACCCTCCGAAAAGAATCCAGTTCTTCCAGCAGTGTATACAAGAGGACTCACTTTTGTACATTCTCACCAATGCTTGATATGATCCAAATTTTATGCATTTTCCCCATCTCATGAATGTAAAATGTTATCGTGCTGTTATTCAAAGTTAATCAAGTTTTCATAAAACTCACATCTATACACTGTTGTGGGCGAAATGTATAGGCTGAGTTCAAGTATCACAATTGCTTACTTTTTAAAATCTACCATTTCATATATTGATGGGGACTGATATGAAGGACAATGCAAGCAAAAAACAAACCTGAAGGGGCCACGTACAATAAATAAAGTAGCTATCTTAGCTCTCTCTGGTCTTCTTTGTGGACAGGTTCCATGATCTTAAAGCTCCTATGAAACCCAGAGATTTGCCTACCCAGTGGTCCTCTCTGATCTTCCTTGGTCCTCTCTGTCTGAATCTCATCTCTGATAATCTGCGCTTGAAAGAGTACTTTGCAAAACCTGAGGGAGATTGGTAAGGGGAAGAGACAGCACGTACAAAATCTCTGCAGGACACTATTATGCCTGGCACAGAGGAGGTCCCACTCAGTATTGAGTGAGTGATGGTTTATGATGAGTTGCTCAATATATCAAAATCTAAAGCAGGAGGTAGAGAGTAGTGGGAATGAGGGTGAAGTAGACGGCAGGAGCCTGATCATGAAAAGTATGATGAACTAAGGATTTGGCCTTGACCTTATGGACAATGGGAAGCCCTTTCACATTTATTAGAACTCATCTACTAATGTTGTCTGTTTGAGGTGCCTGGGTGGCTCAGTTGGTGAAGCATCCTACTCTTGGTTTGGGCTCAGGTCATGATTGTGGGACTTGGAATTGAGCCTCGAGTCAGGCTCTCTTGCTCATTGTGGAGTCTGCTTGTTCCTCTCCCTCTGCTCCTCCCCCACCACTCTCTCTCTCTCTTTCTGGAATAAATGCATAAAATCTTAAAAAAACAAAACAAAACAAAACACCACAAAACCTGTTGTCTGTTTTATGGGTCCTATTATTAAGGTTTAGAAAAAAAAAGAAAAGGAAAGAAAAAAAAGCACTTTTCATAGAAATCTTTCCTTGGTAATATTAAGATCACTGCATTAGGACTACGGGGTGGTTTAATGAACACAGAATTGGAGCAAAGGGATGGGGATGGCTTTGAGGGAGTATACAACTATATGAACCATGCAGTCTTCTGTTCAACAAGTATCTATTGGTGTTTACTATGTGCCAGGTACTGTTTAATTTCTGAAGATAACTACACACATATAAAAAATATTTCTGTCTCCATGGAACTTATATTCCAGTGTGGGTGGAGGGGTAGGAGGAAGTTGATAGTAAACCAATAACCCTACGCTATGTCAGGTGGTAGATGTTGAGAAAAGCTCAAATAAGGAGAAGGCATTGGAGTGATTAGAAGGAAAAGCAAGAGTGAGCAATGCAAATGGGAGGTGAGAATACTGAGGTAGAGTAATTAACAAGTGTGAATGTCCTGAGGCCAGGTGTGCCTGGGATATTCAGGGAACAGACATTTATGGGGCACCTGCCTATACACCATTCTTGAGGGCTAGAATAGGAAAGTAAACAAAGGAGGCAAGGTTGCTGCTCTTATGAGGAATACTTTGGTACACTTTTTTTTTGTCTTTCTCTTAGAGGCTATATTATTTTTCTAAGACTGCCATAACAAAGTACACATTGGCTTAAACAAGAGAAATCTGTTTTCTCACAGATCTGGAGACTAGAAGTCCAGGATCAAGGTGTTAGCAGGGTTCATTTCTTCTGAGGCCTCTCTTCCTTGACTTATATATGCTCTCTTCCCCCAGTGTCCTCATATTTTCCTCTGTGTGTGTCTGTGTTCTAATCTCCTCTTCTTTTAAGGACATCATTCATATTGCATTAGGGCCCATCCATATGATCACATGTTACCTTAATAATCTTTTTAAAGGCCCTATCTCCAAATACAGTCACATTCTGAGGTTCTGAGTTTTAGAACTTCAATATATGGTTTGGGGGAGACATAGTTCAGCCCATAACAGAATTATGTTATTTCTAATTAAAAGAATAATTATTGAGCCATCTGTCCATGGTCGCCTTTTCTCTTTTCCAGACTAATGTTTGTCTGTTAAGACTCAATTCTCACCTCCAGGTGCTTCCTGATCTGATTTACTGCCCCACCCTGTCTGTGCCCATGAAATCATGGACTCCATGTATTTTCATTTAATACTCTGTTTATATCTCTCTTTCCAAGCAGTCTGTGAGCTCCTTGCCATGGTGAAGACTAGGTTTTTGTTGATTTTGATCCTTGCTAACATATTCTCTTACATCGTAATTTCTCCCTATAGATCTTTGCAAACAGAGTGACTATATTATTATATATTATATATAATATATAAAAATATATTTAATATATATTTAATATATTATTATATATTTAATATAATAATATATATAATATAATAATATAATATAATATAATATAATATAATATAATATAATATTTCCCAGTTAATATATAATATATTAATATATATATATTATATATTATATATATATTATATTCCTACTAATGGGTCTCTGGCTTTCTCTTCCAACATGAGGAGGAGATAACCAGGCTTTCAAACTACTCTTCCTACCCCTGGACAGAGAAACTAATTCCTCACCAGGGCTTTGGCTCTGAGCAAGATATCAACTACAAAGGCCTTGATGTATGTATAACTCTTCTCCCCCATTTCCCCACTGATGGGCAAGTGTGGCTTTGGATTGGAAGGCCAGACATGGCTGCTAATGAACATCTTGAGGTCACATCTTCTCTCCTCTGGTCCCAGAAGGTCCCTAACTATTTATTCTTTAGGAAGTGGATACTTTACGTCATTGTGAGACCTCAAAAGACCCCTGGTTCTTCAAGTAGTTGATTATAATTTTAATGGTTTTCCTGGCTGTGCTCTATATTTATGGGCATGGATGGAAGTTTTTTGAGACAGAGAGAAAGAAAGAATGGCAGCAAGGAAGGGAGGGAGGGAAGGAGGGAGGAAGGAATGAAAAGAAAGAGAATTGCTCCAGCAGAGGACTGGCTCACCTCTGAGAAGTAATCAGGCTTGTGTGTATTTGATTTGTTTTCTTTTAAGATGAGGCCATCTCTTGCTTGCAGCAATGATTGCCACTTCTCTGGGCTTACTCTATAGAGGGTCTGTGAGGTTGTTTTCTTCCAGTTAACAGCTCAGTAATTGGAAGTGTCCAGGGTGAGAGGATCCAGTGACTATAGGAGGGGTTTAGCTATTGAGAGATACCTAGGAATGGGGGCAAAAAAGGGGTGGGAAAGTTATTAAAAATATCACAGAGGAGGATGTTTTATAGAAGTAGCTCCACTTTGATGATTGCACAGCAAAGTTAAATGGCCATTATAAATCATCTTGCTGTCAGCTGCAAAATGCTTGAGCTGGAATGGGTCTTTTCCTGTGTGTAAATACATTGGTAGGTGTTGATGTCTGCATGTGTCTTTATTATGCTACAGGCAGTCCCTAGTGATGAATGAATTATGCTCCCAAAGTTGGGTCTTAGTTTGTTTGGTAAACTTTATAAGCTCAGTTTTCTCCACCAAAGGGCATAACTTACTACCTAAAATGTGCACAGAGGAGGTAGATTTCCTGATTTTAAACCTTGCTTCCATCACTTAGTGCTTGTGGCTCTTGGGATGAATCATTTTGTGTAAGTGTCAGCTTCCTCGTGGGTAAAATGGGAATAACCATAGCAATTTTTGCCTTGTGTCATTGTTGTGGGAATGAGAGGATCCAAGAGAAGTGCTTCCTGCCTGGCACTTAAGACAACCGCTTTGGGCCAATCACTGCACCCTTCTGCCCCTATTATCTTGTCAACTCTCTATTTGAATGGCCACTGCACATGGGACTTTTGCATTCAGAGGAATCATTTCCAGAATCATTTCCAGGAGACAAGACCATTGAGAATCTTGCTATGGGTTATAAAGCAGTAAGCACCCAGGTTGTCTTTCAATTTATCAGAAACAATTAACTTTGTCCTTGATAAAGTTCCTGTGGGATGCTTATGACCTTGTACCTGACCAGGCATGGCTTTCAGCAGAACCAACTCTGAGCAGTTCCACAGCAGCAGGTGATGCTCTTGGAGACATGGGATGCTATAACTCTCAACACGGGTTGTCCATTTAAGCCTTTACCCCCATCTCTTTTCCAGAAATCCCAGTGACATCATAAAAGGGTGTTAACTTATTTCAGGACCAGCCCCATGAGGAAGAAAGCTGGGTACTGAGACCAAGGTGCAAAGTGCATTCACACAGTGGAAAACATTTCTTAATTGCAGAAAACTGGACGCTGAGCTGAAAGGAAAACCTAGAATTCATGGCAGGGGTACTTCTCTTCTAACCATTTTTTCCAGTCTCTCATATCCAAGGACATTTCTTTTCTTCCCTCCTGCCCCCACCTTTTTTCCCCTCCACAAAAACAGGCTAACAATGACTATAGAATTATTGAGTTTTGTGGTTCAAATTCATTTTCAGGAATTATTGACCCAATAGAACTTAATGACACTTTAGAGTTGAGGCCCTTTGTGTAAATCTTTCATCCTTTGCAGATTAATAGCCAGATGGGACCTGAAAGGGCTCCAATGTCCAAATGCTAAAATCTATACCAGATTTTCAGCTGAAAGAAAGTGACTGTTACTGCATATAGCTTGATTAAAAAAAAAAAAAACTGGAACAACAACAACAACAACAAAGTTCAATTGATGTCCCTTCCCTTTAAAAAAAAAAAAAACAACTTTTTTTTTTTTTTTTTTTTTTTTAAGCCAACAGACTGATCAACTGGCTGAAAATTAGGAACACAAACTCAGAGCTTTCGAGTGTTCTTCACTCATGGCCTGTAAAATATGACTCCTAACAACATGAAGTTAATTATGTGTAGACAGCAGATTTTATTTTAATTTTAATCCACGAAAAATAAGAACCAGTGCATTCCTGCTGCACAAAAAACCATCCATCTCTATGGCAAGATTCTGAAGTGCAATTTTAATTCATACCTTTTAGCAGAGAACCCTCCACCCCTCCAAAAACGGGGTAAGAGATGCTGAGTTTGTTTGCCTTTAGCCAGTTTCTAGTGAAAACATAAGATTGCTAACTCAGTGCCTGCCTCCTCTGGGATTAGAAGGTATTAGGGCATAGAGGAAGGTTGCTGTCCTACTGTGGGAGCCCACTCTTCTTTAAAATGAGCCCAGATGCACAGCCCGGGTCCTGTCTGGTATGCACAGCTTTGGCTGCTGTTGTTATTACCCTATCAAGGCATCTGCCCATTTCTAATCCTTCAATGCAGAAGAGACAGTTCCACCATCCCACATAATATGTACCAGCTGAACGGATCCCAGTTTATCAGGAAAACTATAAATTGCGGAACACCAGGCTGAAACTAAAGTAATAAACCCTGTGATCTCTGTACCATACATTTTAGGCTGTTATTTAAGGTCTCCAAGGAGATCGGTGCCATAAAAACCATTTCTCAGGAATTCTGCCAGCTATAGGAGCGTGCTGCAACTGTTCACGCTAATATATTACAACTTGTTTATCACACTCCCGGAGCAGCCGCGGCATCAGCAGCGTTACCAAGGGAGGGGAAATGATGCGGATACCCTCTCTGTAGGCAGCCAGATTTTTGTTTCCTATGTACACATAAAAAAGGATGCTTTTTTTTTCTTATCCTCTTACTACCCTGTACCCACTCCCCGGAAATAGCTCTCGAGCTCAAAGGAGATGGAATAGGGCCTCTATTAATCTTCAAACCTCCTTGGGAGACTTCACCACTGTCAATGCAAAGATAACATGCAGCTGTGTGGAAAACGTTCTGCAAAATTTGGGGAAAACATAGGAACTCAAGAGTCACGTAGATCCAGATGTTAATTTCACAAAGCCCCCATGTGGCCCCGGGCAGGTTAATTAACTGCTTTGAGGCTTGGTTTCCTCATTTGTGGTTTTGTTTGTTTGTTTGTTAAGGAACAACAATGCCTCTCATGAGGGTTAAATGAAATAACAGATGTAAAGGGGCTGTTCCTGTGCCTGGTGTATGGCAGGGACTTGAAGAATGTTAGTCCTTTTCACCTAATTAGTTGGTGCAATGAGCAGACTCTAAGATACCAATTTGCTGCTTTTATAAAAGGGTTGAATACATTGGAAACAAGATCATAGTCCATAGTTTCTGAGTATTTGCCCGGTAGAGAAGTCTTTAGTGTAATTTCTAGAGTGCTGATAAAGATAGCCCCTGTATTACTTTGCTAGGACAGCTGTGACAAGTTACTATAGGTTGGACGAATTAAACAACAGAAATTTACTTTCTCACAGTTCTAGAGGCTGGAAATCCGGTATCAAGGAGTTGGCAGGTTTGATCTCTTCTGAGGTCACTCTCTTTGGCTTCTGGATGGCCATCTTCTGCCTGTGTCTTCAGATGGTCTTCCCTCTGTGCATGTCTATGTCTTAATCTCCTCCTCTCAAAAGGGCACCAATCATATTGAATTAAGACCTACCCTAATGACCTAATTTTAACTTAATTATCTTTTTAAAGACCCTATCTCTAAATACCATCACATTCTGAAGTACTAGAGGTTAGGATTTCAACATATGAATGTTGGGAGTGATGAATTCAGCTTTCGAGAATCCCCTACCTTGCCACCCCTGTCTCAACAATGGAAGGGGATGCGGAGGGCCTTATTCCACTTTAGGAGGTGTTATATGGGTCTAGGTGCCATTATGCGTTCATTAGCATCCATTAACACATGAAACGAATTTGGAAACCCATTCATTATATTGTTTAACACATAAAACAAATCTAGAGGTTGTAGGCGTTTTAATAAAAACATTATTATCTTAAGATGTCTTTGCTTAATTGGCTACCCAGTGAAGAACTTAAGAAAAAATGTCAAGTCTTCCCAGTAATGGATTAGTAATCTGATGACCGAAATCCTTTAGGTTGCTGAAAAGTTATTTCCCAGTTAATAGAGCTGGTGTTATCTAGAGTGCCGTCAAGGTTGGTTTGGCCCATGATGGATGATGGCTGGATCACAGAGTTGGACAGCTGTGCTGTGAAGAGTCTCTGCACATCAGTATTGGGACTTGCTCTTCTGCTCTGGGGACCAACGCTTAAAAACCCAGAGTGGCTTCTTATCTCTGTGTGACCAGTGTAGCAATCCAAGACAAGAAGGAGCCTGGCAGTCAGGCCATGGGGTTGGTTTCTTAGAGGTATATTAGTTTCCTATGACTGCTGTGAAATATCATTACAAATGTAGGGGCCTCAAATAACAGATATTGTCTTGTTTCCGGAGGTCAAAAGTCCCAAATCTATTTCCTGGCGCTGAAGTCAAGCTGTTGGCAGACTGTTGGCTCCAGGGGAGAATCTGTTTCCCTGCCTTTCCCAGCTTCTGTAGATCACCTGTGTTCCTTGGCTACTGACTCCTTCCTCCATTTCCCAAACCAGCTCATAGCATCTTCAAATCTATTTCTGACTCTCTGACCTTGCTTCTATTGTTATATCTTCTCTGTCACTCTGAACTTCTTACTTTCCTCCTTCACTTAGAGGTATCCTTGTGATTACACTGGCCTCATCTGGATGATCTAGGATAATCTTTACATTTTAAGATCCTTAACTTAATCTATCAGCAGAACCCCTTTTGCCAGGTAAGACAACATAGTCATGGTTTTGGGTGATTAGGATGTGGCCATCTTTCAAGAAGCCATCATTTTGCCTATCATTGAGAAGAGGCCTGGCAGATGGGACCTAGAGCTAGGAAAAAAGAGGTTGTCAGCAACTCCAAATTCCAAGCAAAGAGTTATTAACATGGACTGAGGGTGGGGAGATGGGTGAGCATCTGTATGTGAGAGTGGACATTAGGTGGAGCCCATATATATATATGTGGGTTGGACAAATACAGTTCAGGAGGCCCACGAACTCCCATTCATTCATTCACTCATTCCTATGAAAGTGATCCTCTCTTTAGATCCTGAAAGGTATCTTTATTTCTATTAGGTTGAAACCTGGGTTTCAGGCCCTAAATAAACCAACAAATAGAGCAGTTAGATGCCACAGATCTCAGAGCTCCCTAAAGCTGCTCTCTCAGGGTGAGCCACTCTCTTTGCTCATCATCACAAGTACTATTTCTTTCTTCTTTCTTCTTCTTCCCCCCTCCTCTTCTTTCTCTCCTCCTTCTCCTTCTTTCTCTTCTTTTTTTTCCTGGCTACCATTTATCGAGTACTTACCATGAGTAGATAGAGGGCTACATCCTTTTTCTGTTGTTTATCTTGTAGTATTTGCTGTATTTGTGGGCATGAGGCCTCCAACTGTAACAAATAAACCACAGGCTCACAGGGCTTAACACCAGAGAGGCTTATTTCTTTTCCGCACAGCCCTCCAATGTCAGAGCTCTGATCCCCGGGCGGCTTTCCTCCCCACCACGGCTTGCTGCAAAGGCCTTGTCCATGGTGCTGATCCACATTCTCTAGGAGCCCAAGATCCTCTGCATTCAGTAGGTGGTTAGGGAAAAGCGATTAGAGAAGGTTTACTTGCCCCTTAAAATATCCTGGCCCTAAGAGGTCCGTGTCATTCCTGCTCACATTCTGTTGTGCAAAACATGGAATACTTAGATCACAAGAGGTCTAGGAAATGCAGTGTCTGAGTTTCTTCTCAGTAACCACTCCATACTATACAGGTTTTGGGGAAGTGAGAGTTTTTGGTGGACACCTGCCATCTCTTCCATCCTCTGGATAACCATATTTGGTAAGCTTATCTCTACCAATCACTGAAAAAAAAAATTGAGCCCTAGAAATCTGTAATAGTGTGACCTGGTTAAGTAAGTGGTAAAATAAGAACTCCTGTACAGCTCTGTTGGAATTCTCTCTGATTGTCTTTGTAATCAGTGCCTCATTGAGGACTTGTCCTGATGCAATGCTTATCAACCTCCTTTTCACTTAATGACCACCCTCCAAAACCATCCAGTGTCACATCAGCCCTGCCTATCCCAGAGGCAGCCTAAAATCAGCCCCTTGTTGTTCTCTTTTCCTGCCATCTGCCCTTTTCCTGCCAAATTCCTAGGCCCCTCATGCTGTCCCTGGGTCCCATGATCCAGATAGTTTCTAATCCCCCATCTCCCTTAGTCACACATGGATTTGTCACAGTTCATTTTCTCGAACCTGTTCCAAAGAAGTTGCTAGATATGTAGCCCCAAATATCAGCCATCTTTAATTCCTCCCTCTCCCCTATCCATCCACTTATCCACCTCTGGTATTTATCCTGTGCCTACTCTGTGTGGTCTACTTGTTAGGAATATGACTCAGGATTTGGGCTTAAGGAACTCATGTTACCTATTTCAGAACCAATGATGCCAGCATTTATCCTCCTCTCTGTTTCTACTGTCAAATGTTCCAGCTCTTGTCTCTATTCCTTTTTACTTAGAGTACTCGATAATTTCCTCACTGCCTCTTCCGTATTTGTCTTTAGTTTAAATGCTTCCACATATTTTGAGGTTAATCTTTACAAAGCAGATTCTTGATTGTATTAATTTCCAGTTCCCTACTGACTGTAGAATAAAGTCTAAACTTTCTTCGGTGATACACAAAATCTTCCATGATTTGACTGACCCCTCTTGATCTTTCTAATTTTATATTCCATTTCCAACTTTCATCCATCCCATCCTAAACAGAATTTCTTATGATTCTCTTCATATCCTTTTTCTTTAACCATAACTCACATACATATCCTTATGCATATTCTTTTTGTTCTCACATTAAAATCTTTGATTTTTTCATGGTCTTTCATACGAATGGGTCTATTTATGGTCAGTAAGTATATGTTGAATGAATGACTAGGTGCTAGCCTGGTCTTTAGCACATCTAAAGTCCAAACATAATATTTTTTACCTTTTGGCAATAAATTCACTGTACACTGTATTCTTTTTGTTTATGTACAAATTTATCACTCCTACTAGATGGCTTCAGGGCCAGGTACGATTTATCTTTATCAACCACATGCAAAACCATCTGAGTACAATGCACTGTGCATAATAGTTTCTCCAAAAGTGTGTGTGTTGGGGCACCTGGGTGGCTCAGTTTCTTAAGGTCTGACTCTTGATTTCAGCTCAGGTCATGATCTCAGGATCATGAGATTGAGCCCTATGTCAGGCTCTGTGCTCAGTGTGGAGACTGCTTGGGATTCTCTCTCTCTCTCTCTTCCTCTGCCCCTCTCCTCTCTGTCTCTCTCCATCTCAAAAAAAAAAAAAAAAAAAAAAAAAAAAGCATGTGTGTGTTGGATGGTTAGACCCTGATAGAATGTTTTCAGGATTCTGGATAAACTCTACTTAAGGCACCTAGCACAACCTATGGCACACAGTAGGCTGTCATCTGGAAACATAACATGCTAAGTTGTTAAAGGCTGATCGCTGTGTCAGGCCATTTCTACAGGGACATTTAATAAGAAATCTAAAGAGATGAGTGTCTAATTTTAGGGTTTCTGGTCCAAGTGGGAGAACTGCTTGGGGATAGAGCTCCTCTAGTCATCCCACATAAGCAGTGGAATCCTCAGCCCAGGGCAGCCTGTCGGCTCACACATGAAGCAATTCATGCTTGCTGAAGTTGACTGTGTAGAGTGAGAGGCCCTGCTATCCATCCTGACAGAACCTGGGGCACTGGAGTGGGAGCGACTAGGTCATCTATCATTCTGTACAGAGTTGAACAGAATATTGGTTAAATGGGTTAATAAAGGTATCCGAGCTGGGGTGTGATGAGAACTCTAGTGTAGGGTTCCTTGCAATAGTTACCTCACTGGGTGCTGCTTCTCACAAAGGTGGAGAAGCTACCAGGAGCATCAAAGGAACAAGGAACTTCATTGTGCCTTTGTTTGGTGAGTGGGCTCTCTAACAGCGCCCTTCTGACAACCACAAGTGTTCCCATCCTCTTCATTTGGTGCTAGTCTGGGGGAGCACAGACTCAGGCTGGGGGTTGTTTCTTTACTAGAGACATTAGCCACCAGGGGAGCCTGCTCAGAGCTTCACATGGTTTTCTGCTGAGCAGGAGGATAGCAAAGTCACCAGACTCCACATGATTTAATTAGAGACAAGATCTCAAACTTTGTTTGTGTTCCCAGGATTTGGCCTGATCGTACAGCTGGGACCCTGGTATCTCGGCTTCCTCTGTTTAGGCAATTGGTACAGCAGGGAGGGCTTTATTGGACCAATGGTAAGTTTTCTCCAATATCCAAAATACATTTCACTGTCTTTAAATGAGTCACAATCCAGCCGAGGAAGGCACATGTCTTAGAAACTCTGTGGCTTAGGGGCGCCTGGGTGGCTCAGTGGGTTAATCCTCTGCCTTTGGCTCAGATCATGATCTCAGGGTCCAGGGATCGAGCCCCACATTGGGCTCTCTGCTCAGCAGGGGGCCTGCTTCCTCCTCTCTGCCTCCTCTCTGCCTGTGTCTCTGCCTACTTGTGATCTCTGTCTTTCAAATAAATAAATAAAATCTTAAAAGAAAAAAAAAGAAACTCTGTGGCTTAAATTCTTTTCTATGACTTGGGAAAGGCAGGATTTGAAACCTAACATGCCCAACTCTTCCATTAGAGCTATAAAGTTAATTCTTTTTTGTCAGTCTTCTCCATAGATTATTTCCTTTGTGCCTTTCAGAATGTTGTCAGTCCATACCAGAAGTATGACATAGGAATCCATCATATCATGGGGGCTATCAAGGGGCTACCCTTACCATCGAGTTTCTCTTTCTACTCAGATATAACCTGTTCTCACAGCTGCTGTTGCTTTCTCCTTCCCCTTAGCCATCTCATTGCCAAGTGACCCAGTGCGGCTCCAAGTGGCTTATGCGCTGTCATTGATCCTTTCTGCACCCATGGCAGACGGCACTAATTAATCGATCACAGCACACTTTCTCAAAGAGCTGGGGCTCTTGTGTGGAGTTCTGCTCAAGAGCCCCAGGCAGGACCACTGATCAGTGAAAGTTAGCATGTGAGATAAAACCTATTTTCCCAATTAAGCGCTTTCTATTGACTCCTAGAAAAAAAGTGAACTCACTTACACTATTCCTTGTCCTATCTTTTCTCCTCCAGGATTTTTAGTGTTTCTACTGATCATCTTTGTAACTTTCAATAACATAGTTAATTTCCTCTTTTTTGTTCAATCAATTCTTGGTTTTCCACTTTGTAAGAAGAGGGTAATAATTTTCTTATGGTTTCCTCCATCTTTCCACTCCCATTTTACTTTCCCTTGACTTCTATATTGTCTTATTATTAATATTCACATCCTTTCCTTTATGTAATGTGTCCTGATCACTCTTAATGAGATAGTCTACGCCTACCAATCTACCCTTCTTAGTCTGTTTTATTTTACTTTATAGCATTTTTCACCACTTAACATAATATATAATTATTTTTTAACAATCTCTCCCCAACTATAATTTAAGTTTCATAAAAGGAAATTGGTTTTGTTTAGTGCTGTATCCCTAGCACCTGGAATACTGTTGGCATGGTAAGTGAGGTGCTTAGTAAATATTTATATAAGAATAAATGAATTCTAATCATGCTCCATACCCCAGTTAACTTTGTTATTGTTCCTATTGTTGTTTCGTTTTGTGTTTTTGAGAGAGAGAGCAGGGGAAGAAGGGACAGAGGGAGAGAGAGAGAGAGAGAGAACCTTAAGCAGGCTCCACACCCAATGACTCTGAGATCATGACCTGAGCCGATATCAATATCAAGAGTTGGATACTTAACCAACTGAGCTGCATAGGAATGCATCACCCCCTTCGGGTAACTTTTATTGTATATGAGGAAGCTATCTGATCCTGCAATATAAAAGGATAACCTCACCTTCAGGTATACTAGGGCACTGAAAATGTCCATTGAAGGCATTCACCAACCCGGGTTCCCATTGAAACAAGATTGCTTAACTGATAACCTAGTTCGTTTTTTGTTTTTTTTTGTTTTGTTTTTTTGTTTTTCACACCGAACTACGGTTAACCTAGCTTTAACCTTTATAAATCGTATTGGCTTCCTGCAGGAATGGAACCCAGAATAGGCAAATTTTGATAGGAAGAAAAAGGGGAGTTTCAGAACATGGGTTTGCATTTTGCTTAGGGACATCAAAGTTTGGGGGTTGCGAGATTATGTAGCTCAGAATGTAAACTGAAAGGAGAGATAGAAAAGAAAAAGGAACTTTACCTACTTAAAATATTTCTTATTAGACTGGCTAACAAATACATATGTAGCAACAGTATTGTTCTGAAGACTGGCCTTTGAAGCAGGCACCCCTGGGTTCAATTCTTTGCTGCTGTTCTTGGCTGTGTGACATTGGGTGAGTTACTCACCCTCTCTGAAATTTGATTAGTGTTGTTCATAAGATGTACCTATGTTGAATAACATCTCCATATTCCTTCTCAACTGCTCAAGCACAAAATGGAAAGAGTCTCTCAGTGCCCTGGGAAAAGACAAGAAAACAAGAGCTATATTGTTCAGTTATAAATAATAAGAGGAGCTTAAATGCTAAAAGCACTTCATTATCTCACATGACAAGGAAAGTGGTGCTATGTCATTTCTGGCTTAGTTCAGTAGCTCTGTAAAGCTAGCTAGCAAGGCTACAGTCTTGCTTTAGCTGTTTCCTCAAGATTTAAGATGGCTGCAGCAGCTTGAAGGATATTCTTACATGCAGAAGAGTTAGAGAATGAAAAAGGGGTTTTCTCATGTTCCTTTGTCTTTTATCAGAGTGGAAACTCTTTCTGAGAAGGGCCCCCCCACTTTCAGGGATGCTTGGCCCCAAAAGATGATGGGAAGAGAGGAGAAAGCATTTGAAGCTTCCATGATGGAAGCAGGCTCCGCCCATAGGAGGTGGGGCCTGGGTGCCTAAACAAGGTCTCCTCCAGAGATCACCTGACCACAGGAATATGTCACGAGCAGGTATTTCCCTTCATCTTCAACATATAGTACTACTCATCAGCTAACAGCTTGGGGAGAATATCTTTCGTAAATTTGAAGAGTAAATTATTTTTTCTTTTTTTTTAAAAACAGGATTGGTTTATTTTATTTATTTGTCAGAGAGAGAACAAACAGGAGGGGAGCAGCAGGCAGAGGGAGAAGCAGGCCGTAGCTGAGCAGGGAGCCCGATGTGGGATTTGATCTCAGGATCCTGAGATCATGACCTGAGCCAAAGGCAGATGCTTAACTGACTGAGCCATCCAGGTGACCCTGAAGAGTAAATTCTTTTTTAAAATTTTTAAAAAGTTTTTAAAAGATTTTATTTATTTATTTGACAGACAGAGATCACAAGTAGGCAGAGAGGCAGGCAGAGAGAGAGAGGGAGAAGCAGGCTCCCCACTGAGTGGAGAGCCGGATGTGAGGCTTGATCCCAAGACCCTAGGGTCATGACCTGAGCTGAAAGCAGAAGCTTAACCCACTGAGCCACCCAGGTGCCCCTGAAGAGTAAATTCTTAATGAGAGTTAACACTTCCTACTATGTACCACTTTACAAACATAAACTTCTTTAAAGTCCTCCAGCAACATCTCATGAAAAGTACGTTGCACTATTTCTCTATCACAGAGATCCAAAAATGTATAGCAAGTTGCCCAAGGCCTATGAGCTAGACATGGCTGAGCTAGGATTTGAAGATGCTTCCGACTCCTGTGTCGGTTGTACTCCTTTGTCTCTACCACACTCTTTCCCAAATACCCACCTGCTCCGGTCTTTTGGAGATAATAAGATGGCTAAATTATTGACTCTGACGTCCTTTCTAACATAGTCATCTATGAAGTGAGCCTTTTTTGATGATTTTAAGGGATCTTTCAGTTGTTTTTATTTTTCTCCTATAGACCTAACACCTTTTTTTTTTTAAGTGTGCTTAGGTATGATTCAATGATTTTGAATACTTTTTTTTTTTTTTTTTTTTTGGTCCATGTTTAATTTTTTTTCTTTCTGACTGCTTCACTCTTGTTTGCAGCTCCCGTGGCTGGATAAAGCCAGGGCAATTCTTTGGATGTCAATCATTTTGAAAGGCGACTTTCTTGCATGACTTGGTAAGATCTGAAAAGGAGGATAAGCACCATGGGGAGGCTGTGGTGAGTCATCCCCAGGCAGCTGGCGGTCTTGAGCATCCAAATGTAATTGCTCTATTTTATTCACCACAGCCTGCCCGCTGTGTTCATCAGACTGCCCAGTGGAACAGAAGGCAATCAGGGCTGAGGCAGCCTCGGAAAGTCAGGCACACACAACCAAAGTTAAAAATATGTAAAAAATTACTTGAATGTGATTTGCTCTCATAGAACTCAATTTCTGGATAAGAACAAGAGGAAACAGTGCAAAACTGGGGCACTAAAATTCATCTTTGCTGGAGAAAATGCAGGGATAGCTGTGAACATTTAATAACTTCAGTATCCAACCGCCCATAGTAAGTGCTTGCTTAATGCATAGACAAGACAGGGAGATTCAGAAGGCAGGCAACTCAAGGCATTTCCAATTTATTTAAGGAACTCTTTGATCTGTTTTGAAATTTAGGATTCTGCTTTTGACTTTGTTAGATAAAGTTGGAGTAGAAATGAATTATTCATATGAAATATTGCCTCAATAACACTGCATCAAATAAACATAATGAAAAGCTGCCCATGTTATATAAGGGAAGCTAAGTCACAACTCTTTTGAATTGCAAAGTTAAGCACTCGGGGCTAGACTGTTCTCCAACATTACTCTATGGAAGAATCCGCTTAGGAGGATGTAACGCTCAGATCCTTTTTATTTCCGGTTGGACATGCGTTTGTGGTTTATGGGTTTAAACTACAGTTGTAACCATGCTGTTATTAAATCTCACAGTCCTCATCCTGACTCCATGCAAGTCATTGGAGGCCAGAGAGCAATTTCCATGACAATGTACCCCACACCACTCCAGCATTTTAAGTTCACCATAGAAATACAGTGAGCAGGATTTACCCCTCATGCTCCACAAATTGGGCATAATATCGTATTTTCAGCAGCCACTGAGTGCATACCTATATCCAGGCCTTGAAGGGAAAATTTTAAGGCGAATAGAACCCTCAGTTTTATCAGTGATGCTTCTTTTCTGACAACGCTTTGGCTAAAAATTAAAGGAGAGAGAAGGATAAAGTAAACCTGAATAAATTGTGCCCATCAGGGGAGTTGAGCTCTGCTGGAATTCAATAGATCACACTTGAATTCTTGCCGACAAGCCAACTTTAAAGAATTGTAGTTCAATAAATGTATAGGAAGTGGACAGAGTCAGCCGTGGGCAGACTGATGAAGAAAGCAGAGCTTGTCTTCAGAGTTGCCCTTGCCCCCGTCCTCTGTCCTTTGGACACTGGAGGCTCCACAGGGCAGGCCCACCACATAAGTGTGTGCTCCGTGATTCCTAATTACTGGCTCAGGGCCGCCAAGGGGCTTTGTGGAATCGGGCTCCCGAATTGCACTCTGGACCTGAACAAAAGCCTCTGAGATGGGGAGAAACCTGTGCTTCCTGTGAAAGGGATGCTGGGTCCGAGCTGGGGGTGGCCATTGCCTTCAGGCCTGAGAGCACAAGCTCTGCAGTTGGCCTACAGGTGAGCCTTGGGCAAAATCATGAGCTGCTCTGTTTTAATTCCCGCACCTGTGAAAAGAGCGCTCGCCCTGCCACCTCTCCAGGTAGTTGCGGGCATTCAGTGAGAGATTTTCACACCCACATGAGTCCCAGGTCTTGGTGTCATGACTTCAAGTGCAAGAAGCAGAGTATGAAATCTGGAGCCAATTATTGGTGGTAAAGCCTTGGGCCACTCAAGCTTGAGTCTAGGTTTCTTCATTCATAAAATGAAAAAGATTAATTCCTGCTGATTCTGTCATAAATAATTGTTCTGAGGCATAAGTGAGATAGTCATCATGGTTCAGCTTATATTTTATATTAGATAAGCAAATATATAAATAATATAATGTAATAGAACATGAACATAAATTTATAATATCAATTTTAAGTATATGCATATAGAAAGGAATATAGAAATATAATTTCTGTACTTTAATTTCTATATTTTATAAAATAATAATATTATTTTATTTATATAAATAAAATAATAATAATGGTAGATAAACTTTACTGAGAACAGACCATGTACCAGGTGCTGTATTTGCTATTCCAGGTTGGTGATTATGCTTCTCAAAAGAAAACACCTACTACTGTTTGTTGAAGACTCTTACTGGCTTAGCCCTGGGTAAGGTGATCTCTAGCATTCAAAAGACATTCTTGTAGACCACATATTATGAGCCAGGCGTCAGTCCGAGTGCTTGACATATGTGCATCAATTTAGTCACCACAAGTACTGAGAAGCCTTGTTATTGCCATTTTACAGATAAGAAAAGTGAGGCCCAGGAAGGTTCAGTAACATGCCCAATGTTACATCATAAGTACTGGAACTCTGATTAGAACTAGACATTGTGGGGGTGCCTGAGTGGCTCAGTGGATTAGGCCTCTGCCTTTGGCTCAGGTCATGATCTCGGAGTCCTGGGATTGAGCCCCACATCGGGCTCTCTGCTCGGCAGGGGACCTGCTTCCCCCACCCTGTCTGTCTGCCTCTCTGCCTACTTGTGATCCCTGTCTGTCAAATGAATAAATACAATCTTTAAAAAAAAAAAAAAAAGAACTAGACATCGTGGCTCTGAAATGGGCTCTAAATCACAATTGTAAACTTATTTATGATATGAAATATTTTTATAACACAATACTTAACAAATATTTGTAAAATGAAAAGCCAAAGCTTCCTTAGGACTTTGTGTCTTCTATGAAAGGCACCATCAGACCCAAAGAGAGAACTGCCTGGCCTCCCTTTCCCACTTTTCTCAGGAGGTCCCCTTCAGAATACTGAGCTTAGCTCTGGGTGGTGTATTTTAAATGGCATGTGACATTTCCCCCTCCTCTCCTCCCTTCCTTGTCTCCCTTCTTCCTTCAAAAACATTTATGAAGCATGTGCTATGTTTCAGGCACCACACTAAGCTCTGAGAGTTCAGTAGTAAACAAGACGGTATGGGCTTCGCCCTCAGAGAGAACTAATGTTTTACTGAGGAAGATAAGAAACATAATAAGTTGTGGGATGAACACAAGGCCTGGGGAGCTGCAGGGAGCTGCGGGAGTGGATGGCTGGGCATCGTAAGCATCAGAGAAGATGTCCTTGAGGAAGTGCCAGCAAAGCCAAGACTGGGAGGATGCACTGGCCAGATGACGGGGTTGTTCGGGAAGACCTAGCAGAGGGTGTTTCAGACACAGAAAACAGCATGGGCCCAGGCCTGCCGTGAGCTAGAGTGCAGCTTGTTGTAGTCACTGAAAGAAGTTTTCCATGCCTGGAGCTAGTATTTCTGGAGGGCGATTGGAGAGAGATGAGAAGAGAGAAGTCAAGAAGAAATCAGATTGTGAAGAGTTTATGTTAGAGAAGGCAAAGGGTTTGAACCTCATGCTCAGAGCCATTGAGAGGTATTGAGGCTTTCCGGCAGGCTACAGCATGGTGAGAGTAATGTTTTGGAAGAGTAACTGGCTGTGGTCTAAAGCCCAAATGGAAGGGAACAAGGAGAGAGTCTGAGAGAGAGAGACCTGAGGAGGTGCTGGGGTCAGAGGTAGACAGGGGAGGACTAGGGGGTTAGGAGATGTCTAGGAGGCAGGACTTGACTGGTTGTATGTGAGTGTGACTAGATGACCCCAGGAAACTCTCTCCTAGAGAACTGAGAATAAATTCATTTGAAGAATTGAGCATCTTCGGTCGGAAGAGGTAAGCTGAAGAGAAGACGTGAGGTATTTTCAGGTATTTAGTATCGAATCTCTTTATTATCAAAACATTCTTGTTTTGATTAAATTTATTGTCTCCTCAAAAAATGGTCAGCTTTGTGCATGGAGTAAGAGGATGGTCGAGTTTCATTCTTCTATACATAGCTGTCCAATTTTCCCAGCACCGTTTATTGAAGAGACTGCTTTTTTCCCACTGGAATATTTTTTCTTGCTTTGTCGGAGATTATTTGACCATAGTGTTGAGGATCCATATCTGGGCTCTCTGCTCTGCTCCACTGGTCTGCAGGTGTGGTACATAAAGAATGAATCTCAGAACACTGAAAAAATAAAATAAAATTTTTTAAAAAGTGATCAGCTGAGAGGGCATCTATTACAATACTATGCTGACATGACAAGGCAAGCTCTGTAAAGCTGCTTTGTAGAACTGTGAACTGTATTTCTCAGCCCAAAGATTCTCTACTGCAAACCTCGGGGTGAGGAAGAGGAGATGGGAAGGGCAGCTGAGCTCCAGCTGTCTGATGCCTCTGTCAGGCACCCCTGGGTGCAGAGTAAGTCCTTCCTGAGCTGACTTGCGGCACTTCCGGGGGTGGGATTACAGTTTCAAGGAGGCAGGAGATATGAGCCAGGCTTCAAGGAAGAGCTCCCTGGCCATTGTTTCTGAGAGGTGAATGCCTCACTCTTACATATGCTCAAGCAGATCTGTTCTACATCTGTCAGGCAAGGGGAGGGGAGGGTGCCTTCTGACGGCACATCACGTGATGTCTAGTGTGCTTTAGTGCAGTCTGTTCTAAGGAAGTAATTCTAAGGAATTACACTCCCCTCCGCTGACAGGAAGCCGTCCATCTCTCATTTGCAGCTGCACCATCACAAGCCGGGGTGAGGAGCACAACATTATTACTCTAGGAGCCCAGAGTCTCTCCAAAGAGTATCACTGTTCTGTCACCCCAGACATTTGCCATCTTACAGCTTTATTACACCATGGCCTCTAGATATTGTCTTTGCTTCTCTAAACGAAATTGGAAAGAGAATTCACATTTTATCAAGTGAAAGCTACCTCACCATGTTCTTTCACAGAGATGTTTGCTTCATAATTCAATGCATGATTTCAGTTGGGGGGGATTAAGAAAGAGCCAGAGGAGAATTTTGTGTCAGCTCTGCCTCTAGCTTGACTACCTTGCAATAAAGATGAGGAGAGTCAATCTGATGTTTGGGCTCAAAGAGAGCGTGAGTTATCTGTGTTGTTTACAATTCCTTTTGAGAGCACTTGCATGCTCTATAATGTGAACAAATGGCTGCTAAGGACCTTCCTAATGCTGTCAGATTCACTTTACTTATGTCCACGTTTTTGCACCTGGGTTTGCTAAGCAAATAGAAGGCTATCACCCCCATGTCACCTTTCTTCCTCAGGGTTATGCTTTTAAAAGCGTTCTCCACAGGAAATAAGTTTCATTAGGGCTTGGAAAACAAATTGGTGAGGTGACAGATTCTGTGGTTTGATGGAAGCTCAATTATAATTGTGTAACATAATATAGCAAGTGCAGATGAAATCCTATTAAGGGCTGGAAATCCAATATCTCATCTCTATGACTTTTAATTGATCTTTACACAGATTGTCATTGCAGTCAAATATCTGAGCTGGTTCTGGTACACATAAACAAATGTAAGCACATTAACTCTGTTAATAATTTTAACAAGTCATCTGTATTTCCCATTAGACCATCTCCAGTTTTGCCTTGGCATAATTAAAGATATCATCAGTGATAAGCCTAATTCGTTATTTAAAGCATGCATGTATTAAAGTCTTGCTTTTTTATCATTAACTATATCGTGATGTAATCTATGTAGCCATCATTCAAAAATTAGACTTTCTCTTTCTCTGAAGTAAATATAGATGCTGGGGGGGGGGGCACCTGGGTGACTTAGTCATTAAGAGTCTGCCTTTGGCTCAGGTCATGGTCTTGGGATCCTGGGATCAAGCCCCACATCAGGCTCCCTGCTCAGCAGGAAGCCTGCTTCTCCCTCTCCCAATCCCCCTGCTCATATTCCCACTCTCGCTGTCTCTCTCTCTCTGCCAGATAAATAAATAAAATCTTAAAAAAATATATGGATCGTGAGGGGCAGCGGGATGGGAGAAAGAGGCCCAATCAGTGGTGTAGAAGCCACCAAGGAGAGTGGAAAATCTAATTTCTAGTCTGGACTTCACCACTAAAATAGCCATGTGAGAGCTTTAACCTTTCTGATCCTATTTCCTCGCCTTTGGTGACAGATGTTGTCCTAGTTTTTTCTCTGAGCGCTAATGTTCTCGTTTATGTGAAACAGACACGGACTCCCTGCGTTTCTAATCATGAACAGTTGGGTATAAAAACTGTGGCCTTTATGTTCATTTTTGCTCAAGTTTCATAGAGCTGGACAATGGAAGGTCGTGGGTAGGGGGAGGCAGTCTGGGAAAGCATTTTCCTTGCTGATTGTTATATCTGTAACATCAAGTTCAGGGCCTGGTGCTTACTCAGTCAATATTTGTTGAATGAATGAATGAATGAATGAATGAACTTATGCATTCTAGTCATTCTGCTTTCCCATGAAGATGGATTGGAGAGATTGCCTGGACATCCCCATTCAGTATCCCTTGCGATATTATCCTTTGGCTCCATGAACACATCTTGGTTACCTCTGAAAGTACACCTTTACTGACATGATCTGACACCAAATGCCTTCCCCTGGTCTTAATGAAATGGAAGTGAATCAGAACAAACCACTGCCTCCAGGACTGTTCCCCACTCTTGCCTATTAGTCAGAGCAGTGTGGAGATGCTCTCTTGTTAGTCAAAGGCAGGCGGAGACTTAATTTGTTAGTTTCCAGCTCACTCAAAGTGGGAACTATTTGCATGTGCTACAAATAATGACATTTGAGAATGTTCTTTGAGTGTTCAGAGAATATTAAAGTCTAAACCATGCTGTAAACAAAAACAACTTTTAATACCAGCTATGACTAATCCAGTGCTTTTGTTCATTAGGTAGAACAAACATTCTGATTTGCAATCAAATATCTACAATTACCGTGAAAGCTTGAGAAAAATCCTCCATGGCAGGAGATATTATCTCCACACACAGAACAGATAAGATTCATTCCTTGATAGACAATCTCCATGCCCAGGTGATCCCAGTAAACAGTCTTTTCAGGGTGATTTTTAGCAAATGAGTAGTGTATTGGGGGGGGTTATCTGTTTAAGTTCATCACTTCCTGAAATCGTCTTTGCATATATTAGCATACACTCATTTCACTGATCCTTTGTTTCTTTTGATAGGGGGATACTCCTTCTGCTCCTTATTTCATCTGATTTGCTTTTGAAGCGAAGAACCCTTTTCTTCTGTAGGTGTCTTTTGAAAATAAATAGAATTTCCTGTACATTAAAAAAAAAATAGAGATTCAATAGCAAGACTTCATTAAGGCCAAAAGCCCCATGGAAAAATTATTAGTGCACTTCTCCCTGCATTAAAACACACATACACAGACACACAAACTTCATTAAGGCAGAAGCTCCGCAGAAAAATTATTAGTGTACTACCTCCTGTACTAAAGACTTCTAGGAAGAAGAGGGAGAGAAGCTGTTTGAGAATATTAGGGATTCCTGAAGTGAATGAGATCAACTCCAAGGTGATACCAGCCTCTCTCGGATTAGTGACCTTTTGGTTGGTTTTTCTTGTTTGCACAAGCAAAGACTTTCGACATATTCCCCAAGACCCTTAATTCCCCTCTGCTTGGCACATTACCAGCAACATAAAAAAGAGAGAAAGCGAGAAGCTCTCATTTTATCTTTGAGCTGCTTAAATATTTATGTTCTAATTTGTTATTGACTTCATGTGAAGTTTTATCAAAATATAGATGGAAAAGTTTAAAGATCGCTCCTGAGAGAGCACTTAATCCATTTAAAAATAAATTTCTAATGGCCAGATTTTCTGGGCTTAAAACATGAAGCTATGAAAGAAAGCAAAACCAAAGAGGCCCAGTTTATATGCTGACATTTGTAGACGAGGATAAAGAAACTTGGTAATGAAAATGCTAATCAAATATCATTGTGAATGCTCGATTTTTTTTTCATTTTTCTAATATTTGATGGAAGCCTTTACTAGATTTCTATTTTAATTACTTTTCATTTGCAAAAATTGAAACCTAATTAAAAAACACCCTAGGGTAAACCCTTGGGGATGGGTCTTTGTTGCACTCCACCTCCAGTTTCTAGCTCACTTTTAGCATAGTCATGCTTCCTTAGACACTTAATATGTTAATTCTTTCAGAAATAGTTATATGTTAAATACAGAGATGGGGCAACATATATGAAAATGACTGAATTTCTAATGGTGAAATTTTGGAGAATAGTTTTATCTGTGAGAGATAAACAGATCATATACACCCATGTTCTTTCAGATGCAGTCATACCATTAGATGCTTGATGATGTATCCCTAGTCACTGCTGCCTGTTATGCTACAACTGACATTATTTAGCCTTCTAGTCTGAGACCTTGCTGACTTGTTTCCAACCAGAGTTCTTACAGCAGTGAGCTCCATGTCACAAAGAGGAAGAGCCTGAGCTGAGGAGATTGTTGAATAGTTATTTCAAAATTATAACCCACTGAGATTTACCTTACTGGCCAAAGTAGTATATATTTTGATTACTTTATAAAGGCTAGATATGCCTTTGTTTATTTTGATTGGTCAAAGATTTTCTTATTTGTTTAGATCAGAATTTCCCATATTTTAGGCCTCAGATCAGGTCCAGTTCACAGAAAACTAGTATGGATTCTCAAAGCAAACCTAAATTTGAAAGGAGAAAGAAAGGAAGGAAGGAAAGAAGGGAAAGAGTGAAAGAGAGAAAGAGAAAGAAAGAGAACTCTGTGTCGTCCCAGATTTTTGTCTGGCCTCCCAAAAGTGGGATACAGCTTCCTCGGGTCGAAAACAAACATTAATGAGGTCTCACAGAGGCAGTGTCCACTCCTTCCAGATCCAGCAGGCCCAGGCTCAGAGCTAGATCTGCTTCAGTCAAAAAGACAGGCACTGGGGCACCTGAGTGGCTCAGAGGGTTAAAGCCTCTGCCTTCAGCTCAGGTCATGATCCCAGGGTCCTAGGATCAAGCCCCGCATCGGGCTCTCTGCTCTGCAGTGAGTCTGCTTCCTCCCCTCTCTCTCTCTCTTTGCCTGCCTCTCTGCCTACTTATGATCTCTCTCTCTCTATCTGTCAAATAAATAAAATCTTAAAAAAAAAAAAAAAAAAGACAGGCACTGCCCCTGTCCTGAAATTGGCCGACACTCAGACGCATAATCTTCTACCAGTTACATCTCTTTGACCTATGTACACATGGCAGAGTTTTCAACACAGTGCATGTGACAGCTTCCAGCTTGGAGGCTGTTGGGCGAGCAGAGCTTCTAGAGTTCTCCAACTCCCTTGTGAGAGATTTAATGATGGGGTGGTGATAATTATCTCCTGTGGAGAATGGAGATCACCAGTTATAATTTGCATGTCACTCAGGTCTGATACCCAAATTCTGGCCTAATTCCTTATTACTATACCAGGGCTGTTTTTCCTCTCAAGCATCATACATGTACAGTGTATTAATCAGGATATGGAACCAACAGGAGATCTACATCTGCATCTCTACGTATCTGTATGTATATCTGTATTGGTATCTCTATTTATTTTAAGGATTGGATCATGTAGTAATGGTGGCCCACAGTCTCCCATAAGCTGGAGGCCCAGGAAAGCTAGGGGTGTAGTTTGGAGTCTGGGAGCTGGGGAGCTGATGGAGTAGATTCCAGGCCAAGTTTGAAGGCATGTTGAGGGCAAGAGATCTGTGGACCAGCTTATATAGTCAGACAGAGAGAGGGAGAGTCTATCTAACTTCCTTCTGCTTTCTTGTTCTATCTGGGCCTTCAACAGATTGGGTGATGCCCATTCATGCTAAGGAGAGCCATCTGCTTTACTCAACCCAGCACCAATTCCAATGCTTATCTCTTCTTTAGATGCAAATTACCCCCCACATTCTGAAGCAGAGATGTAAACAGACACAATTCCTAATCATCTTCCCCATGTCTATTTTGTACCCTTCCCCCAAATATACACAAGTGCACAAGGTTTGGAGTATGCTGACTCTCTTTAATGTTCCCACACTTTTGTTTCCTTTATGCTTTCATTATGATGTATATTTGGGTTATTTGTGTGTGTGTGTGTGTGTGTGTGTGTGTGTGTGTGTGTGGTGGTTTAGGGTGGGTGGGAGAGAATGGGTGGTTTAGGGAGCCTGAGCTAGATAACAAAAAAGGTTTTACTTTGTTTAGTAAAGAATATATCTGTTCTTTATTATACATATGTACACACACATAATCCATCTCTCTCTCTCTCTTTCTCATTTATTCATCCATTTATCTGATTTTTGTATCCAGATAGTATCTATATTACTGACCATCCCCTAACTATAGTTTCATTTGGGAAACCCTAACTTAGATCTGACAAAAATATTTCTAGAAGTCACAAAATTCTGACTTTCCACCAGTCACCAGTGAGGCAAGAATCAGTTCTGATGATCTCATTCAGCTATCAAATGTTAATTTAGATCTTGTAAGATAGATGTGTTAGCTTTCTTAGTACCCATTTCAAACTCATTTCCATTGCCTCTTTCTACAGAAGTTGCAAGGCTAAATACTTACATAGACAAACCTGAAGCTATGGATGGCCATATAACACTGTTCTGGCCAATGAAACCTAAGCAGGAAATATTGCTTGAGATTTCAGAGAAGGTCTTTGCTTTCTTGATAAAATACATAGTACCATCTGCCTTTATTCTATATCCTGTCTTCCTTTATCTTGCCTGGAATAAAGATGTGATGTCTGGAGCTCTAGCAGCCACAACATGATCATGAAGTAAGACCAAGAGAATTAGTGACCATGGCCCTAATGTCCTTCACCTAATGAATCCAAACAAGAAATTACCTCTCAGATTTCCCATATAAGCCCAAATAGTTGGGTTTTCTAAGACTCACAACCATATACAATTCCTGACTGATATAAGTAGACACGGGGATCATAGTGGAAAGAGGACAGGATGGTCTCTGGCCTATGATTTTGTGAGCAAGACAAGTCTATAGAAGTTGAGGTCATTAAGTAGTGTCTTCCATAGATATGCTTTGGAAGCTCAGGGCTCATTTCCTGCCTAAGAAATCTAGAGCACAGAGACCAATAAAACACATTTCTGGCTATTAATGCAGAATCAGTGGCAACTCCAGTGTTAATCCTGCAAGCTGGAAATAAATTATGCTATGTCTCCACCAGACTGAATCTTTACTAAAACAGCATTAATACCTATTTATATTTTTCTATCAATATTTCATAAATTTGAAGAGAAACAACTTGAAAGAATTCAGATGATTTTTTTCTCCTTGTGTGCTTTCAGAGCATCAATTATTGCTGTGGGGCACCTTCAGCATTGCCTAAAGCTGCAGTAAATTCCCTAGTTCTAACTTTGAAGATTTTAGAAATGCTAATAGGAGAATGTGTATGAATTATTACTCTTGCTCTAACACAGTGATACTCTCCTAAAGAGTAAACAAAATCCTCGTTCAATTTAAGAATGGATGATAATTTTTTTGGCTTCAGTTAGAGGAGGCGTGAGTGGAGGGTGGGAGGGATGTGTGAACTTAATTGTTTTAAATTCAGTGTCTCATTGAAGAATATAGATAGGTCAAAGAAGATTGTTAGTATAATATCTTTACATTTTTTTTCTAAATATTTCACATTTTCTTACTCATACGATTCTTATGAATATATTGTTTGGCAGGTAGGTTAAATATAAATATTTCCATTTTGCAGATGGGGAAATCAAGGCACATAGTATTTCTTCTTGATAGGCTTCTCAGTGTTCCAGGAAGACAAAACTCCCTATTCACAATTGGTATAAAAATGGTGATATATTGGTTGCCTGGGTGGCTCAGTCAGTTAAGTGTCATGATCTTAGGGTCCTGGGATTGAGTCCCACATCAGGCTCCTTGCTCAGCAGAGAGCTTGCTTCTCCCTCTGCCTGCCATTCCTCCTGCTTGTGCTCTCTCTCTCTCTGACAAATAAATAAATAAAACCTTAGAAAAAATGGCGATCTATTGGTCATATCTGTTACTTTGTAGTCCTTCAGGCTTGGTAACTAAACACAAAACAAAACAAAACTTGACCAACTTCCACTTGTGAAAACAACAACAACCAAAGAATGGAAATATTTGTTAATCTATTTATATCTAATCTGAATTGAACCAGGAAGGTAAAGAGGGAATGAAGAAGGAAGAAAGGAGGGTCAGAAATAGCAGCTATTGAATATTTGTTGTAGTCTGGGAAGGTGTGGGAAATGTGATATATATCACCTCAGAGACTCTGGGTAAGAACCTCATGGGAGGTGCTTTATTCACACCTTCCAGGTGGAGAGGGAGGCTTGGAGAGGTTAATTACTTGTCCAAGGTCACACAGGTAGTATATCATGGAAGACTGATCATACTGAGGCATCTAACTTTAGGGTTTTTTAGTTTGTATCTCTCTAAGATTTTGTTTCTTTCATCTAAATCACCTAATTTATTGAATACAGTTGTTCATAGTATTCCCTTCTAATCCTTTAAATTTACCTAAGTTTGGTAGTAATGCTCCTTGTTTCATTTCTGTGTCAAGTGATATGAGTCTTCTCTCTTTTTCTTGATGAGTCTGGTTAAATGGTTGTCAATTTTGCTGATCTTTTCAAATAATCAACTTTTGGTTTTGTCAGTTTTCACTATTGTTTTTTTTTTTTATTCTCTATTTCTTTTATTTCTGTTCCAGTCTTTATTATTTCCTTTCTTCTACTTGCTTAAGATTTAGTTTGCTCTTCTTGTTTTCAGTGTCCTTGGGTAGAAGGTTAGATTATTGATTTGACATCTTTCTTTTTTCAAAGTATAGACATTTATTATAATTCCCTTCCAAATACTGGTGTAGTACACATTTTCCTCCAAGTACTGGTTTAATTGTATCCTGTAAATTTTGCTATATTCTTTTTGTTTTGTTTTCATCATCTCAAAGTATTTTCTAATTTTGCTTGCAATTTCTTCTTTGACCTGTTGGTAACTTAGATGTGTCTTGTTTCATTTCTACATATTTGTGTATTTCTCAAATTTTTTTCTGTTATTGAGTTCTAACTTCATCCCATTGTGGTTTGAGAATAGTCTTGGTATACTTTCAATCTTTTTATTTTTAATGAGTTTTTTTTCCTTTAATGATCTAGCATATGGTCTGTACTTGTGAATGGTCCGTGTGTGCTTCAGAAGAATGTGTATTTTCCTTTTGTTGGGTGTAATGTTCTATTGTTGTTAGGTCTAGTTGATTTATAGTGTCATGAATTTTTCTATAGATTTGTTGATCTTCTGCCTGATTGTTGTATCCATTAATGAAAAAGCAATATAGAAGATTACAATCAGTATAATTGAATTGCCTATTTCTCCCTTCAGTCAGTCACTTTTTGCTTGTTTATTTTGGAGACATTCTTGTTAGGTGCATATATGTTTATAAGTGCTATATCTTACTGGCGGATAGATCCATTTATTATTATAAAGTAATTACCCTTATCTCTAGTACCATATTTTTGTTTTAAAGTCAGTTTTGTCTGGTGTTAGTATACTCATTCTAGCTCTCTTATGGTTGCTGTTTTCATGATACAACTCCCTTTGAAATGAGCTGGAGTGTGAGGTGATGGAGTGGGTCATGGCTCAAATGCCACTGAGTCTTGGTGTTCTTATCCAGACTGATTAGATTTTCTTGAGTGAATGTTTTTGCATTTGTTATATGCCACTAGGACAATTTACAGAGACCTTAAATCATTTAAAAAATAAACTTCACCTGTTATGGTTCTGTTGGGGAGCTGACCCATGGAGATCTTCATGCTACTATTGTTAGGAGTTCTTTTCAAACTTGATTTTCATCTCATCTCCTTCTTACCATCCCAGTCACACCTTTCCTTTCAGATTCAACTGGAATTTAAAAGACCTGAAGTGAGGAAAAATATGGAATCTGCTTTTTCATGCCTCTTCCCATTTCTTTTTCTAGGCCTGGGAGAAAGGATTAAGGAAGTGGATGAATGTATATTTATCTTTTTAATGTAACTGTGTGGTTATATTATTAACTTTTAATAAATTCTTTCAATTTCCTAACTGAAGCATATGGTCATTTTGTGCCCTCCATGTAGCAGTATCCAATCCTTGTTTTTTCACTGGGTGTGTATGTGTGTGTGAATTTTGTGGAGGAGTCCACAGAACCTCCCTCCTGCATGCTCATCTGAAATAGTAGACTAATATCTCATGGGTTAGTGCTCTTTCATCTGTACTCCAGAAGGTCTCCAAATTGGTCTCAGGAGATCATGCACTCTATGCAGCAGAGGGATGGGGATCTTTCCAGGACTGAGTGGAATACAAATGCCCTGTTTCCAAGGATCCACCTTACCTGAGTTCTCCCTTTTGGTGGGGCCTCATTATTGGCTTTTTGATAGGGGTCCCAAAGTTTTAAGCAGAACTTGGTTTTCTAGAATCTAGAAGATTTTAATGGTGCAGAATTAAATCAAGTCTAATTCTTAAAATCAGTAACAAAGAAAAGATAGGTATGTTATAATATAAATGATGACTTTAGTATCAATTTAACAAAGATGAAAATTATATTTCCATTATTGAAATGTTACTTAACCATTCAAGTATAACTCTCAGATTCGCTATAATATATAAACTATCTTATCTTCCCTTACTTGGGGGAGGGTCAGCCTTTTTGTTCTATTCAAGCTTTCAACTGATTGGATGAGGACTGCTCACATTAGAGAGGGCAATCTACTTCACTCCATCTACTGATTTAAATGTTACTCTCATCCAAAAACAAACCCACAAAGACACCCAGCACAATATTTGATCAAATAGCTAGGTGCTTCGTGGCCCAGTCAAGTTAATACATGAAATTAACCATCACACTCCCTCCTTCCCTTCTTCCCCTATCTTCTGGGCTGTAGTTACCCAGAGCTGAGCTTCTGTTGCACTGAGCTGGGTGTAGAGTGAATGAGCAGGTTGTAGCTCAAATGCTATGGATTCTTGCTGCTTTTATCAAAATTTATTAATTTTTTCTCTCTTTCTTTCTTTTAAAGATTCATTTATTTATTTGAGAGAGAGAGCCAGGGGAGGGGAAGAAGCAGAGGGAGAGAGAGAATCCCAAGCAGGCTCTCCACTGAGAACAGAGCCCAACATTGGGCTCAATGGGGCTTGATCTCAAAACCCCGAGATCCTGACCTGAGCTGAAATCAAGATCTGGACACTTAACCAACTGAACCACCAGACGCCCCCCCCCCCAAATTAAATTTTTCTTGAATAAATGTTTCCCAATTTACTATAAGCCATTAGGAAAACTTCAATTCATTGGGTAAAATGAAACTCATTCTCCCCACTACTTCTTTCATTTCCTCCCTTCTTGCCAGAATTCCTTCTTTTCCCCACTCACTTCTTTCTTCTTATCGTCCTTCTTTTCTTTTTTTCTTCCAACACACATTTATTAGAGCCTCTCCTCCTACCTATCATAGTCATATTAAGAAGAAAGTAATTTATACAATGATCCTTGTTTATCAAACTCTTTGGGGAAATAACTTGCAAAGACTGGAGATCTAAGAACTCTGAATGTGGGAACTGAATGTTAGCCCTTCTATTCCCAGGGGGAAGTGTGGCTTGGGAAAGAGGTTAACAATGGGAAGGGTCAGACAAGTTTTGTCTGTTTATAATGGAAGGTTTACCTCAAAAGTCATCTGTATTCTGTGACTTAGAGGAAAATACTTCACCAGAAATTATGCATTTATTGGTTTCAGTATTCTGGATTTGGTCTTGATTTCAAGACTTTAATTATTTTTAATTAATATACATGACTTACACTGTTTCCTTTTCTTTTTAATGGATTTAAATATTGGCCTAAACCATAATCAAAAATCTAGTGATATAGTTATTGTCCTCTGCAAAAAGTGGGTTTTTGTTTTTTATCATAACTTTATTGAGTATTTTTATGCTTAGATGTAAATGAAATTTAATTTTAGAGATATTTACATTATATATCTTAAAGTAGTGTTTTGTTTAGATTTTCCCTAAATTATTTGTGCTGCTACATCAGAAAATTGAATAATGATTTCATAATTTTCTTTATTAAAAATAGCTGAAGCAGTTGTTTTGAAGCTAGTGGTATATGAACCATCTCTAATTCAACATGTTAATCATGGATGCTTGGGGGCAATATTTTGGAATCAAAGTATTAAGAATAATTATTATCTCCTCAAACAATACGCATTTATTTTATGTGTGTGCATGTGTATTTTTGTTCAACTTAACAATGGAGATTAAATGTTGCTTATGTCCAAGGACCTGTACCAGAGACACAAAGTCCTCCATCAATTTTCAGACTACTTGGAGAATGGGGGACATAAAACTGAGATGGTAGGATGTCTAAAAAATTTCCTTCTGAGAAGAGAGTAGCAATTTGTTTGAGGGTCCAGAAAATGCACAGGGGAGGTGATTTTGAACTTTGTAACATATACACTTTAAGTTGAAATTAATTGCTTCTACTTCCATATTCTTTGCTCCTTCATTATTGTATTTTTTTCATTCAACTTTAGCGTACTTCATTACTTGTATCTGTTTATCTGACTAGTTTTAAAGCTTCTTGAGGACGGGGACCATGTCATAATCATATTTGCTCCAAATACTTGTTATTCCTTTGTATCCTTTCATTGAATTGCCATGGTAGTGGCTAAGCAAATGTTTGTCTAATTAAATTTGGCATTATTATGAAGAGAAAATTATGCAGAAGCTCAGAGCTCTAGTCTATATTAGTCAAAATACCTTTGATAAGAGGGTTTAAGATTAGCAGATAAATACTATGGAAGTGACTTATACTTTCCTCTGAAAAGCAATCAGGGCCCAAATAGACATGAGGTCAGAAGCTGTAAAAATATTTTTGAGAATAAAGGGGGATATGGCAGGATATACTTGTTTACAGACACACAGGAGAGAAAAGGTAAGTGGTGCTTGTTACAATTATATAATGACTGGAGGTCTTAATTTGTACCTATGAGTATAGATGTATTTTAGCTTTTGCTGAGGAGATTAACTGTAGTGCCTACCAACTATGCAAGACTGTTGTATAAGATATGAAGAGATAGGAGCACATGGGTGGCTCAGTGGGTTAAAGCCTCTGCCTTCGGCTCAGGTCATGATCCTACTGTCCTGGGATTGAGCCCTGCATCAGGCTTTCTGCTCAGTGGGGAGCCTGCTTCCTCTTCTCTCTCTGCCTGCCTCTCTGCCTACTTGTGATCTGTCAAATAAATAAATAAAAATCTTAAAAAAAAAAAGATATGAAGAGATAAAGAAGACTTTGTTTCTGGCCTCAAGCAGCTTTTCAAAACGTAGTTTCAACAGAAACATTATCAGCATTGTTTCTCCTGCTTCTGTTTTCCCTATTTTTTATAACTAGGGCTGTTGATTCTCCCTACCCAGCACTAGCTATTTCCTGAGTCTAAAGCTAACCTTTTTTTTTTTTTTTTAAGATTTTATTTATTTATTTGACAGAGAGAGACACAGCAAGAGAGGGAACACAGCAGGGGGAGTGGCGGGAAGCCTGATGCAAGGGCCCAGTCCCAGGACCCTGGGATCATGACCAGAACCAAAGGCTGATGCCCAATGACTGAGCCCCCAGGGAATCCCTAAAGCTAATCTTGAGTGAGAAAGACATATAGCCTCATTTTCACTATTTAGGAAAACTTGAAAATGAGTCCTACCCTGGATCTGGGATCCAGGACTCAGCCCAGCCATGGGTGCTGGGCTCCATTTCTTCCTTGAATCTTGTCCTTAACAGTTAGACTCAGGCTAACAACTATTTTGTTATCACATGGTTAGATTATATATTATTTGCTACTCTCTCTTTTACCTGGTCTGGTACCTTTGTTCCCTCAAGCTTCTCCCTTAGCCACAAGAGTGCCAGCAATATATCTCTCTGCCTATTTCCACTGACTGGCCCCAAATACCAGCCTGTTTGGGTCCTTTGAGTCTCTTTCTATGAGGGCTGGACACCATCCTGGAACAATAGACTGCAGGCCCCAACTCTGTAGGAAATGGGAAAATCTCCCGGGACTGCCGTTACTGATTACCGTCCTTGTCCTTTTCATTTCCTGAGACTCTCTGCTCTCCTTCTTTTGGAACTGGCCATTTAGGCGCACTCTATCTGTAAGACCTGACTACCCAGGAGTAATGGTTTCCTGAATTGTGCCACGTTTGCTGTACCCCTGGATTCTAAGCCTTAGACGATCCAGCTCCCTCTCCCTGGGCCAGTCTTGATTGCTGGACCAGGGTCTGTGCTATTCCCACCTCCATTGTTACTTTACCTGGTTTCTCTCCTCTTCCTTCTAGTTCCATGTTTCTGAGAATCCTTCATACTTCAAGTTCAAGTTGGGTAGGTATTGCTAAATTGATCTTCTTGTATTGAGATGCTTCTAATTTAGGTAGAATATTTTTTCTTAGCAGATATGGATGGATACAGCTGTACACACACACACATACACACGTATATATATTTCTTAGCAGATATGGAGATAACAAATAAATGAATGAATATATATATACACACATATGCAAATGCACACATTCATCCATAATTCATCCTTTTTAAATATTAACTTTGTGTCCAAGTGTTGATATTTCTTTTCATCCATCCATTCCTCCAACAGATATTTAGCAAGAAACTTCTGAATTTAAGCCATCTGTCTCAAATGATTATTGGTAAATTCAACCCATGCAGACACTCTGAAGATAAAATTCTACTAGCTTTAGAATTTCTAAGATGACCACATGAATTCTTTAACTTTTGTGCCATATAATTATGAGTGATAAATGCTATACCATGAATTTAACTTTAAGGCAAAGTATATTTTAATTTCAAGTAATAAAAATAGGATCTCAACTCTATTGTATGGGATTTTAAAGCTGTTATATATAAGATACTTTCCATATTTTATGAGGTAGGTTTTATCATTATCCACAGTTTAAGATAGGAAATAAAAAATGGAAGCTCAGAGAAAATTAAGTAACTTGCCCAAAGTCAATTATCAGAAAGCAGTAGAAAGAGATGGTATATTTCAGAATTTCTAGGTCTATGTCCAGGTTCTTACTGTATCACCTTTTTAATATTTAATACAGAATAAAAACAACAGTTGAATTTTTATAGTCTGATCCTATTAGAATATCTTATTATATTTTCTTTAAAATGGTTGCATTTTTATTCTTCTTGATAAGCCTCATTACACAGAAACATTACACGGTCATATCCAACTCCCACCAAGCCCCGAGCATTTGTCTAGCACTTAAATGGTTAGGATACAGCTAGAGAAGGGGGTTTGATCAGAAAAGGGAAAATGCATGGCTTCCCTTCTGCTCAGGAACTTCACTTATGATCCAGGATCATAGCCCTTCATTTAAGTTTTAAAGCTTCGAAGTTCTACCAAATTCTAACAGAGTTTCCCAGCCCATGGCAGAAAGAGAGGATATGAAGGCAAAAAACTGCCAGAAATAATAGCTGCTGTGTTTTGATGAGAGAAGGGGTGGGGAAAACTACAAAAGCGGGCAAAGGGACTAAGAAAACTAGGAAACTTAAAGACCCTTTATTGTGAGACACTAGACACACCCACCTTAATAAGGCACTGTATGATAATTGCCTATTAACAACCACTTTGAAGGTTTCTGGGATGTAGGGACACACAGTGATTTTGGGAACCACAAATTAATTAATTTAAAAGATTAAAATATATTATAATTCTTTCTCTTGGAAGGCAAGAAAGTTTATACAACATATGAAAGCGCTGAAATCCAAAATGGTTTTAGGACTTTAGAGAATAAACTTCCATTTTCTGAAAAATTGCACCCCTTTGGAATATGTATCCCACAGCTACTCCATTTAAAAAAAAAAAAAATTTTTTTTTTCAGTGTTCCAAAATTTATTGCTTAGGCACCACACCCAGTACTCTGTGCAATACCTGCTACTTCTTGGCCTCTCTGTGACCTTAGACGGTTCCCTCCTCCATAAAATGAGGCTAATAATAATAACAATGGGTTAGTTGTGAGGATTAAATTAGATCAAGGGCTAACACAGCTCCCAACATATGGTAAGTCCCTAAAAAAGAGTTTGCAATTGTTTTGTAGGTTCTCTCCATTTGCATTTTGCATTTACTTGGATCCATGGATTTAGGTTTTTGCATTTTAGAGCTTAAGAAAATTCATCTGCAGAGATGTGTTTATTAGAGTTTGCTTGTAGTATATTGAGATCCATCTTTGCCTGAGTTTCTCATTACTTTTTACAATTACAGGAGACTTAATTATATTTCTCATCTTTTTTTCTTTTTGTTGCCCAATCACTCCATAGGAACCACATGGCAGCCATTATCTAGTTTAAAGAACAGTAGATCAGCCTCTGGAGACCCAGATTTCTTTCTGTCTCTGCCTATAACTCACTGTGTGAACTCAGGTAAGCAGCTTAACTTCTCTGGGCTTTCTGAGTCTGAATTTCTCACTGATATTCCTATTGCCTTCTCTTACAGCATTTTCTATCAGTCTTTGGAACTATTTAAATGCTTTATTTGAATAAATTTAAATATATGCATAGTACAGTGCTTAAGTACACAGACTCTGGGGTCAGTCTGACTAGCTCCCGCACATACTAGCACTAGGAAAGTACGCAAATTACCTAACTTGCCTGTACTTAGCTCTACTTATTTGAGAAATGGGGATAAAAGGATCTACTTTGTATAGTTATTAGGAGGATTAAAAAATGGCTAACACACCTGCAGCATTTGAAATCATGCCTAGCACAGGGTATAAGCCCCATAAGGGATATGGAGATGAATACCTTTTTAAAGAGACTACAGTTTACTGGAGGAGATTAAGACATACACCAAATAACAAGGAAGAGTATGATACATATTCCATAGAGAAGAAATTTTAGAACCTGATGGACCACAGAGGAAGGAATGATTAATTCCTAATGAAAGGACCAAGGAGGGTCTCATGAATTAGGTCAATATCATCCAGAGCAGGAGGAGTGAGCTGGCTATCAAGGGAAGGGTTTCTTGATAGAAGAAGTAAAAAGAGGCAGGGTGAAAAAAATTCAGAAAGTACCCGATGTGCAGCTCTTTTTAGCTGCAGTATTGATGCTGAGTGAGGGTGTGTACTGAGAGTTGAAGTTAAGAAAGGGACCTGGGATGAGATCAGTGAGGAGTTTAGGAGTAGGCGGTTGACGCTACCAGTATTAAGAAGCACTGAAGGTCACTGGAGCTGATATCATGCCACTTGTGAGCTAGGAAAGTCTCAGGTGGTTCTGTCAAGGTGAAGGTAGTGGAAAGAGAAACTAGAGTCAGGGAGAACATTTAAGGGCCACAGGAACAGTCTAGTGAGAGATTGTAAGGGTCTAAATTGGGGAAGTGGTTGTTGGGGTCAAGAGAAGGGCTAGAATTGAGAGCTGGGAAGGTAGGTGCTATCTTATAAACTCTCCTACCTGCCCATCCTTTCTTTTTACTCTCCACTCTAGTTCTTTCTGCCTGTCCTCCCCGCTCCTCTGGCATTCTCTCTATGGTGATCTACCTGTGCTCAGTGGCCCACATGTATCTAGTCATAGAAGGGTTCAAATGGCAAGCCCTCAGTGAACTAAGAAGCCAGGAGCTTGTATTCCCGCATATTTAAGGGAGAGGATGTTTGAGCAGAAAACAACCACACAACAAATAGCTTTTGTTTATGTGGGGAGAGGTTTCCAAGCAATAATTAATCTGAAAGGCTTCCTTTCCTTGCAGGAATCCAACGACTGAAAGGTGCATTTAAATCTCTTCATTATATATCTGCCATGGATAGTGCATAGCAGGAGTTGTGTGTGTGTGGCGGGGGTAGATTTCATAATACAGCATTTGTGGTGTGGAGAACACTCTCATCATTGTCTGGGTTTGTGTCATAGCAAATAGGAAAGGGACCATTTAGATCGAAAGAAATAACTATTATAGACAGTACCTATGTGTTGCAGGGTAGACGTTCTCTCTACTTGAAAGAATGCCTTATAAGCAATTGAAGGTCATTAATTAGTTATACCTGGTTGGATAAAAGAAGGTGAAATTCAGGAATCTGTGCAAAATACAAATCAGAAACCAGTCAGTGAATACTGCAACAGAATAACAAAAGGAGATCAGAACCAGGTAGAAACAAAGTTAATAATTTTAGAGTGACAATGGTGCCCTGGTGAAAAGAGACTGTTAATGTATCCCAGAACCACAGTGTCCCAATTATTCTCCACTGACATATGTGGTATGCACATGTGCATCTACGTATCTATGTATCTAATCTATCTATATTTGCATAGGTGTAGATACATCATATAACACATAATATATATAAGTAAAAGATAATTCATTCATTCAACAAGTGTTTGCTGAACACTTACTGTGTGCCAGACATTCTCCTAGGTACTACAGATAAAACATCCAACAAAAACAGACCATATCCTAAGGAGCTTATATTTAATAGGGGAGACAGACAAGAAATACCCATGAAGTCAGGTGACGATAGGTACTAAGAATAAAAAAGAGAACACATTAAGTGGCGAATGAGAGGTAGAGGGAAGGCTGTGTTTTGTTTATTATGTTAGGACGGCCTCCTTAGTAAGGCAAATATTTGAGGGGAGACTTGCAGAGACCTGGGAAAGAAAAGTAGTCCAGTCAGAGGGGATAGGAAGTGATGAGCTCTGAGGAGATGTCTTGGTGTTATTGAGGAACAACAATGAGGCAGGGTAGTGGGAGGAGAGGGAGGGAGAAGGGAATGGTAGATGCGGTCAGAGGAGTAGCTAGGTCTTTCATGACCTCCTAGAGCATAGTAAAGACTTTGGATTTTACTCTGAGTGAGCTGGGAGGCTTCTAGAGGCTTATTATAATGCTAATCACATAGGGTTAATTTTACTACTTCCATCTAGAACTTTATGATTCCATTTTTGCATCTATACATTTCTAAAATTAGGCAGGTCACCATCTAGCCCTCTTTTGTCCTGCTGGCTTCTTTATCATCCATAGTGCTTCAGCAAAGGCAGCTCTGGATTCTGTTCTGGTGCCTGCCACTGAATCCTTGGATAATTTCAGTAAGTAATAAGAACCTTCTTATTCGGTTCTCCTATCAAAAAATAAAATAATAAAATAAAATAAAATAAAATAAAATCAGAATACTTTCACCAAACTCATGTTATTAAAGATTTAACAAGAAAAAAAGAAGAAAAAGGTCACAACTCATATTCCTCATCTTTACACAATCGCCAAAGGGCTTAGTATGCAGTAGGCACACAATAAAGACTTGCAGCATTGAATTAGAAAGTTAAATAAGGGGATTTGTAAAATGCTCTCTAAGTTTCTTTAGCACTATTTTACTCATTGAGCTCAAAAGATACTCTTTCTGGGGGTGTATGACTGTCATTATCCAGAAAGTTGAGTTATTTTTGTTTTCATAATGCTTCTCTAAGACTATTAAAGAGCTTATTTTACTTCTTAAATTAGAGAGTGAAAATGATTCATTTTACTTAGATTTGTACTTTGCATGATGCTAAGATGGCATATATTTAATTATCCATTCTACAAAATTTTGCTAACAATTTAAGAACAATTTTAAAGCTTTGCAGAATGTTCTGTATATTTGTGTGTGTGTGTACTTTGAGTCTAGCTTTTGTAGTAGATGTGTACAAAAATGGTCAGAAATTCTTTTTCTTCCTATATGCATGTCCCTTTGATACATCTTTGCAATTCCCATTAAGAGCTGGTATCTATTTCTTTGTATCTTGAATCTGAACTTGGCTGTGTGACTTGTTTTGCCAACAAAGCATTAGCACATGTGATACAAGTAAAGCCTGGGAAGTTCTATGCGCAAGACCCTTCCTTGCTGCTTTTGGGAACCCTGGGGCCACTGGGTGTCAAGAAACTAAGGCTTACCTGCTGGATGATGAGTCACATATGGCCAGTTGCCTCCTTTGCCTTTGCCAACAGCCAGCCACTACAAGACATGCCAGTGATGCTCTTGTCAGCTCACTGACACATGACTGAGCCTGATCAACAACAGACAGATCAGAAGTAAATCATCCCAGCTGAGCCAAATCCAAATTGCTAACCCACTGAAATGTAAGCAAATAAATGTTTCAAGTGCTAAGTTTGGGGCAGAAAAACCTAACCGATAGAGCTCATGTCCCTATTAATTGTTTATATTTTTGTGAAATGTATTTTCTCTTTGTTTCCTTTTCCTCCAAAACTCACTGTGGTAGAGACAACTGGTCCCCCAACATCCACCCTTTTCTCTTGTTTTATTAGTAGACCTTTCCCCTTCCCCCACCTACCCACATTTGAGTTTTATATGGGCTTACCGGCTGTCCAGTTTGAGACTAATTTCCCTGCCTTTTCTTGCAGCTAAGGTGTGGTCATGTGGCAAAATTATGGGCAATGTGACACAAATGGAAGAAACGTGTGCTAAGAAAGCTGCTTGCCGTCCGCTGCCCTCCTACCCACTCATTTTTCCCTCCGGACTGGGATGTGGGGTAGTCTCAGACCAAGAGATGGAAGCCACAGGTTAAAGAGGGCAGAGGTAACCCACTAGCTTTGGTCCTAGGATGACTTTGCAGATCATGCCTCCTTACCTGTCCTGAACCACTGGTCTGTTACGGGGAGAGAAAAAGAAACTATCTTCTTAAGTATGCCACTATATTTTTAGGTCTCTTCATTATAGCAACTTGACTTTTACCCTAACTCATATATAACAAATACTCAACAGACACAAACACGTAAACATACGCTGCCTACCATTTAGGACTCAGGAGCTCAGTTAGTGTTAGAATCATACACTTATTCAATAACAGTTACTGATTTCCTATTGTGTGTTAGGCACAGAGTTGCATAAATAATGGCCTTTTGGGAAGAGGCAAGAGCTGATGAATAAGCAGGGATAGAAAAAAATAACAAAAAAAAGGAATTAAAGGTGACGAGTACTGGAACAGGGGACTCTGTCAGGGGTGGTATCCAGAGAAAATGAAAGGATTTGGACGACTTTTAAAAGTTTGCTGTGGTAGGATGAAACACACATCATGAAATGAAGCAACCATTCAATGCACCTGTACAATTACTTTCACAGACTTTGGAGGCCTCCTCTCACTTTTTTCTGGGTCACTGACCTTGAGCTGGGGTGGGAGTAGGGGGTGGCCACTGGCTTACTGTTTTCTCACTTCAGACTTCCAACACTGTCTTTTCAAAGGGTTTTGTGTGTTGGGTATAGGGGTGGCAGTAGGGATGGAGGTTAGGTTTAGAGGATTACTGACAATCCTGTAATAACTTTCGAAATAGCTTTTCAGATCAATTCCCATTCATTTCCCACTTTACAGAGAAAAGAGGACCAGGGAAGGATCAACAGTTATGAGAAAAACGAAGAGGAAAAAACTCTGCTCACCACACCTGGAAATGGAAGATATCTCTTTGTTCCTGTGTCCCATTCCCCACCCCCACCACCATATCCTGTGGCTTATTTGTGTTTTCCTTCTATCATCCACAACGGCTTTTTAATTTTATATTGAGAGTAACCTAGGAAGAAGGCACTAAGTGAGAAATCACTGCAGAAGTTCAAGAAGAGAACACATAATAATGTCTTGGATATTAACTAAGAGATGCTAAGCCTGAAAAAGAATCTTGTCAAATTAGGTAGTCATGTCTACTTTATCTCATTGCACTAAATTTCCTGTCATGCTCATTTGCAATAGTGGTATTTTTTTCTCTTGAGTCATAATGGCCTTACTTTTTTTTATGAATGCCTTGCCCATATGTGCCCAATGGTTTCAGAATACCTTTCATTTTCAAGTTGTAGGGGGTATGCCTTTATGCAGATCATTTATCCTCTGTAAGCCTCAGTATTCTCCTTTGTAAAATGACTGGATAATCTATGAAATCTCCTTTGAGTCCCAAATTCAACAATTTGAGTTCCCTTATAAACATATTGATTAAAGTCTGGTGACAACTGTAGCTACAATGACAACAGAATGACGAAGCATATTAACATTAGTGTTAATGCAATAATCAGCTGTGTTTTATTCCATATGGCAATTTATTTCAACAATTAAGCCTGACTCCATCTGTTTTGGCATACACAATTTTTTTTTTTTTAAATGGGTTCCTGAACTACATCTTTGGAAATAATTTTGTGTTTTTCAAATATTGCTACCATCAATATACGATGACTGTGTGGAATCTTTCTGATGAAAAAAACAATCATGGGGGCACCTGGGGGGCTCAGTGGGTTAAGCCGCTGCCTTCGGCTCAGGTCATGATCTCAGGGTCCTGGGATCGAGTTCCGCATCAGGCTCTCTGCCAGTGGGGAGCCTGCTTCCTCCTCTCTCTCTCTCTGCCTGCCTCTCTGCCTACTTGTGATCTCTCTCTGTCAAATAAATAAATAAATAAAATCTTTTAAAAAAAATAAAAAAACAATCATGGATGCCAAAGCCCATCTCATTTGACAGAGGGATTGTTTTGCTGTTTGACCTTATAGATATGTTGCATGGTCTAATCAATAGTTCCCAAACAGGAAGGCAAATCTCAGTGTCGACATAGAGGTAATGCACGTGGTTTGCTAGTTCCTAGAAGAGGCAAAATAAGCTGCAGTGCTGTCAGCAGTAACTTTCCTTTTATTATTTTTTTCTTTTTGACCTGAGGATCCTATTGGGACAGGATGTGCCTCAGTCTGTGATGGAGACAAGAAATATGGTACATCCCATACATCTGGCAGGGTCCCTTTCTTTGACTTGGGTTGAGCTGCATTGACAGAACAGCAATAGGGAACATTTGTCTTTATCTTTAAGACGCTTGACAAGAGGCATGATTACTGCTGTAAGGGTATCAAAATAAAGAAAAAAACGGGCTGTCCTATAGCCCTGCTATTTATCACATTCAGAAACGCTAACCCAAACTAGCAGGAGAGAAATTCCGTGTCAAATTGCCTCTAAAAATCATTATTTTCCTCCCTGAGATAATATGTGAAACTCATGGATCCACCCATGCTGTTTCCTCTCCCCCACACCCCCTCTTCTCACCTTCCCCAGGTTTGCTGCTGGGGACAGTCTTCCCCTGATCCAGGCTATCCTCCATAGACTGGGAGTTGCTTCCATGTGGCTCAATGCGTGTGCCAGTCTGACAGTAAACACACCATTTCCTGCATGTACAGGAAATACAGAAAAATGTTAGCTGGCGGCTTATTAACAAATATTGAATGTATACAGCAAAAATTCGATTTATTTTGCAGCAAGTGTTAGGATGTCTCCAGGCAAATTAGTGCTGGAGCTGACTTTGTTCAACCCCCTTATTTATTTTCCCGTTCCTTGTTTTCTAATTAGGCAAGCTTTCTTCTGCTTTGCAAACACCCTCTCTGCCTAAATCATTGCAGGTCTATTGCATCCTCAATACAGCAGGCTTACACATTCATATTAACACCATGATAGGGAGGTATAATCCATCCTTTTGCATCTAGGCTCTAAATTGTTTCAAGAGTGATACTAAATGCCTTTATGACACAGTATACATTTTCCTGCTCTGACTTATAGAGGGCCTGCTAAAGCCAATGATTTTTTCCAAAGCAATTGTGAAGAGTAGATGGGTCTAAATAGTGTTTGCATTGAAAGGCCACCTCCTTCAGTGTATGGCATCAAGTAGTTTCTTTTTCCCCCCTCAAAGTGTTCTCTTTCAGCAGGTCTTTGCAAAAGAGGGTATTTGTTCACAGTTCCTCATGGAGAGCAATTCAAGAATTAAATCAATGGCTGTGTACGAAACCTTGTTTGAAATTCCATATTTTATTTGGATTTGCATTCTTTTGTAGGGCTTAAAGCAGTGGTTCTCAACCTTAGCTGTCCATTAGAATCATAGGTGAAGCTTTAAAAAATATTGATACCCAGACTCCTTCCAAGACCGGTTAAATCAGAATACCAGGGTCGAGCAATGGCAGTGGCTTTTTTAAAGTTCTCTAGATGATTTTAGTGGGCAGCAGACCATTGGTTTTTGGGGTTATTGTGATAAGAATACATTCAAAGAACTCCTTTTTGTTCAATAAATATTTGACTAACTACTATCTATTAGGGAAAAGACTATGTACCCTAGGAGATTCAATGATATATAAAGAAACTTCTATGTTCTCAAAGTAGCTGCTAAGTTAATAGAGGCCATGAAGTAAGTTTTCATTCATTTCACGGCCTCTATTAACTTAGCAGCTTATTAAGTCTTCTTATGTGTTATAAGCATTGGGGAGTGAGTATGGAATAAGAAAGACAAAGCCTCTGCTGTCATTGAGCTTACATTCTAGCAAAAAATATTTTTAAAAAGTAGGTACTGATTAATCATATAAAGAAATGAATACAAAGATGACATGGTAGAGAGTGGCTGAAACAGAGGAAGAGTTTTGGGATGCTCCTCTGAGTGGCAGATCTGAACAATGTGAAGGAAACAGTCAAGTGAAGGTCTGGAGGGAGCGAATTTTGGAGAGAAAGAACAACAGTATGTCAAGGTCTTGAGGTGGGAGTGAGCAGATGCCAGAAGCAGAAAGAAGCCAAAGTCCTTAGAGGAGGGATGTGGTCAGAGAGGAGGTCAGCAGGGTGGACAGAGGGTAAACATTCTCCATAAAAGCTAACCTTAACAGACCGAGGAAAGCAGGCAAGCTTTGGAGATGCAAGTGAATGTTTCAGAGTATCTGCAGAGAAATGACATGGCTTTGGTATGGGTATTCAGTGTTCATAGGAAAAGTGGTTTTGAATTGTATCTTGAGGGAGAATAGCTGAGAACTGGAGGGGAAGGGCATTTTAAGTAGTAGCATTTCTCTGCAAAAACAGAAGGCACAGCAATCTAGGCCATGAACAGAGAGCAGCACATTGTTCCACTTGACTGGAATGAGGGATTCAGGAAGCAGTGTGGGGCCTCAGAGGTTGGGATAAAAAAGGACCATGTATGTAGAGAGCTTGGGCTTCATCCTAAAGACAAAGAAAAACCAAAATATATTTCCTGTTTACTTCTTCTGCCTTATGTCTGGCTGATTCCTGCTTCACTCCCTGTATCCTAGCAACCCCAAACTACTCCTTTCTACCCTATCTCCCATACAGACATACCTGGAGGACCATGCTGGTCCTAGCCTTTATGTTTTACAATTGTCTTTCCGTCTGAAATATCTTTCCCATACTCTTGGACTCTTCTCTGTCAATGAGTGACATTCCTCATTAGGAGTTAGCCACAGTTCCTTCCGGAAGGTGTTTCTGACTCTCATTGGTGACTCTACAGAATGAGAGGCATACTTCTTCAAGGGTGCTTAGCACGGTGAGTGGATCATTCATGAGTGCTAGGTTAGGTACAATGCTCTGTGCTTGCATTATGGTTTAATTGACAGGTAGGCAATGAATACTGAACATGACAAACAAATTGGTATGTTATAAGGTGGTAAGAGTGGTAGGAACAAGTAGTTCAGGATACGGAAGGTTGAGAATAGTGCAGAGGGTAGTTACATTTATAGCAGAAAGTCAGAGTGGGCCTAATTGAGAAAGCAAAATTTCAGCAGACTTTGACCAACTGTTCTAATTTGCCAGAGACTGAGAACTTTCCTGGGATATGGGATTTTCAGTACTAGAAGTGGGATAGTCCTGGGCAGACTAGGACGGTTGGTCACCCTAACTATATGTAAATATTTGTCTTATCCACTAGTTCTAAATTTGAGGGCAGGAACTAGATAGGGTAGCATGGTGGTAAAGCTCATAGGCTTTGGAGTTAGACAAGCTGGGTTCAAATCATAGCTTGGCCATTTGTTAACATTGTGACCTTGGACTAGTAAGATTTTTAATGAACGTCTGTCTCTTTTATGTATGAAACTGAAGTAGCTGGCACAGAATAAGCACTCAATAAGTGTTGCTGTTATTATTATTCATAATGCCTAACACAGCCCCTGGGGGAATAGCAGCTCCTGGGTAGATGTTTGCTGAAAGAACAAATGAATTAATGATAATGTACCATGTGCCAGGCACTAGGCTAAGCCCTGGATACATGAAGATGAATAAGACATGATTTCTGCCTTCAAAAATATCATAGTCTAGCAGGGGAGACCTACATGAAACACCATATTTGATTTTAAGAACTGCTGTCTTGTTCCACCATGAAAATCCTCATTCTACTTTCCTACTGTACTTTTCTTTTACATGGAACATATTACTTTTTAATATTCTGCATATAGAATATTCTTGTATGTCACAGTTATTCTCATTGGAATGCAACTGCTTAAACACAGGGACCTTGGGTTTTTTTCACTGAGATATCCCAAGTGCCTGAAACTACCAGCACCAAGACAATGCTCAATAATGTTTGGTGTTTGAATGAATTGAAAGTTCCATTTGATGTGATAAGAGCTTTTAGAAAGGATGTGCAAACTGTGGGTGACTACTTTTAGAGTCAGGAAAGGTTCCTTAGACAATGTGGCATTTCAGGTTGATCTTCTAGGATATGTGGTGTTTCTTGAGAAGATTGGAAGGCATTTCAGGCTCAGAGCCCATCAAGAGGAACTGACAGGAGCAGGAGGGTCAGGAGAATGCAGGGCCACTGAAGGTGGAGAGAGGGATTAAGGGGTTAAGGAGAACCTGAGGGATGGGTGAAGTTTAAGAGATGTTTCAATGTGTCGGTACTGTTGGAAAATGGATCAAAGGATGAAGCAGTGTGTGGAGTGACACCATGGGGACCAGTGTGTAGTTACCGAAGAATCTGATTGGAAATGAGTTGTTAATTTGATAGAGGATAGTTTTAATCTTTAAAGAAATAAGATCACTGGAGCATTAGAAGGCTAAGGGGAAATAGCTAACAGAGGAGGCAAGAATAATCATGGAAGAGGGCCCAACTGATATAATAAGGTTCTGAAAGAGACAGGAAGAGATGACATTGAGAGGACAGAGAGAAAGAGGGAGGGTTTCTTCTGAAAAGAAAAGAAAAACTCAGTTTTCTTCAGAGACTAGCATTAAGCTTCTCACCACTTGTGTGGAATCCAATACTGATTCATTAAGTAAGTCATAGGAGACAAGTACTGTCATAGACGCTGAGTCACTATTGGTGGCTCAGTCAAATCCCGTTACCTCACTTGAAGCTGGATAGCGGTTAAGAGAGGGAGCAACGGGGAGACTTTCTTCAAGAGGAATGTTTAGAAATAAACACAACCACTCAATTAGAAAGCACAAGGTGCTGTAATGGAATTTTCTGGCTAACTCAGAATTCACCTAAAAGACTGTTTATATTTCCACCATTGTTAAAAGTGATAGCATTTTTTTTCTTTAATGAGAATGGCAACTGAGGGGAAAAAAAAAAAAAACCACTTTTTTTTTTTTTTAATTGAAATGCCTCAGAATTTTATCCCAGATTTTCATTTAATTATCCTTAGTTGCAGAGGTGGACGGTGTGAGGGATTAGTATTAATGGGCATGGAATTTAGGATGTACCCAAAGACAGCCTTTTTTCCAAAAAAAATTACTCAATTCCAGTTGTAGCAAACGTACTTAGTGAATTGAAGATCCTGGTTATTTGTTTTTACTTATTTTTGACTTTTGTATTACATCTGAAAATTAACATCTAAGAATTAGAGGAAATGATTATGACTAGCTTGGATTCTGCAGATCAAACTTTTGCTTATAAATTTTGTATTGGGTGGGTAATCTTTATATTCTGCCATCAGCCAAAGAAGTGGGTTGTCTCTGAATATAACTATTATATTATCAGCCATAATAGCCTTTTCCTCAAGGGCAGTTTCTCAAACAAATGATTTCAAAATCAATAAACACCCTGTAGCCTCCTGTTTCAGAATTTACTTATTCATGAGATGCTTATCTCTCTGTAAATTCCCAGGAAGAATTCTTATTGCTTAATCCCACCATATTGGATTGAATGCTTATCAGTTCAAAATTAGTTCTTATTAAATTTTCTTGGCAACTTTGTAACCATCTCAGGGGGTTCTCCCCCTGTGAGTTATTCTTACTTTTCAATCTTACATGAGTAGAAACCCATTTTAACATCCTAAAAATCATTAAACGTTGGCTTGCCCATTTGCAATGTGTTCCATTTCAGTGTTAGTCAGGCAAAGGCTATATGCCCACAAACACTGCTTCATAAAGAGACTATTTTGTACGGCTGCATGGTTTCATTATTAGACGCTAACAGTTTCTATCACTGACAGGAAGAGACAAATTGAAAGCTGAAGCATAGTAGAGGCTAGAGCAGGTACCTTCTCATTTTTCACCTTGAAGGCTGTTTCTGCCATCCTTTGGTTTGGACCCAGGGTCATTAGTAGCTTCTCTCCCAATAGAGGGATGTGATCTGGTGTCTGTGGAATTACGGTAGCACATACGTGGCCGGGTAAACTAAAGAGGAATGGTCTGCTCTGCCTGCCTGATTGTGAGAAAAGATGCCTGCTCAAGATGGCGAGAGCTTCTGAAATAATGCTCTGCTGTGGGCTCATTTGAATAATCTCTCCACTCATTAAACACAGCTGCAAGGCAAGAGGCAGCAGAGTTCAAAAGGCAAGCCAAGGGAATATATTAGTAATAGAATTATAGTTTAAGCCTTTAGGCATGTTTCCCCAATATTTTTGTACTCCATTAATTACAACAAGAACACTTTTGTCACTTATTTAAACAAAAAAAAAAGGTTAGAGGAATATTTTGACTAAGAAACACAAGTAAAATGTATATGTTTTATAAAAGTGCTAGGTACGCTGCAATTAAATTTTAAGACAAACTCTGGAAGTTCTCCAACAAGTCATTTCCTCATTGTACAATTTAAATCCCTGGTGAACTGGGATTAGAAACCATCAGCATGATTTAGCTTCATGAGTTACTTTACCCGTAGCCCAGTACATGGGTGTCCTCACACTGTCTTCTCACAGATGTGTGTGTGTGTGTGTGTGTGTGTGTGTGTGTGTGTGTGTATCTGTATTTGCTCTGTTGGGTGATTTCTGGTCTAAATCCCGGAATGCCTCTAATACCCACTCAGAATGTCAAATTTATTATAGGACTAGAAAATATTTAATACAAGAGAGAAAACAGTGGAAATAAAAAGCAAAGGTTTTCTTTTGAAGACCTCACCAGCAGAATTTTTCCTCTGTCTTTGAGTTTCAGAGTCACTTTGGGCTTTTTTGGAGTTGCAGGCTCTAGGGTTATGTTTTTGCTCCCGATTAACCCCCACCCCTAATCTCAGCCACCACACCATCTTGCCTGGATGACTCATCGACATGACATTTGAAGATATTGGGAATTTGATGTATTTAAATTCTGAATGGTTTAACTCTGAATTCAATTCTGTATCCTCCCTTGGGCTGTGGATTGGATTGTGTTGAGTTTTATTACCTCAGGGACTCATGTCCTCTTCCAATACAGAAGCAAATGGCTTTCATTTTGTCACAGTTTCTGTAGGGATTTTAAGGATATATTGGCTTCCAAGGGTGGACAACTCCATCCTTCTCCATTGCTCATATAGCTGTCTAAATTGACAGAAAGTGATGCAGATGTAGCACAGAGGTTGTAGGGACATTCCAGTCCTCTGTTTTCATTACATTTCCATATTAAAATCTTCCCAAGTCATGATGCAAAAATGGGGAACCAAGTAAAATACTTTGAAATCAAACACTGAAGCATTTTTTTCTTTTTAAGGCATCTTATTTTCCCCAGCATTATTATATGAATAAAGAATTCGTCTCAGGTGAATTTTCCAGATAACTGAATTCAGTAAAGTTTGAAGCAGAGTAAACTGATAGTTTGTCACTTGATTTTGGATTTTCTATCTCCTTCTATCTATTTGATTTTGCATGTATTAAATGATTGGCAAGGAGTGAGTGTGGTATGCTGAAAAAATGGGCCCTCAAAAGAGTCCCACATCCTAATACCTGGAACCTGTAAATGTTACCTTATGTGGAAAAAAACATAAAAAATAAAGGGTCTGCGTGGATGTTAATTAACGATTTTGAGGTGAACAACAAAAATGGAGATTATGCTGGGCTAGCTAATTGGGCCCCAAATGTAATCACACATAGACTTACATGAGGAAGGCAGTGAGAGATTTGATACACACAGAGGAGAAGGGGATGTGGAGATGGAATGAAGTCAGAATTTGAGATATCAGCTTTGAAGGTTGAAGCAACAAGCCAAAGATTGTTAACAGCCATCAGATGCTGGAAGAAGTAAAGTATGATTCTACCTGGATAGACTCTGGCCCTTATGACACCTCAATTTTGCTTAGTGATAGGAATTTTGAACTTCAGCTTCCAGAACTACAAGGGAATGAATTTCTGATGTTTTAAGCCATCCAGAACCTGGTAACTTATTACGGTGGCAAGAGGAAACTAACAGAGGAAAGCATGTTCACGATATTCAAACACTGGGGCCACCAGCCAGGCAAATGAACCTCCACAGTATCTAATAGTTCCATGTTTTCAAATTATCTTCTAGACTAGTTGGAATAGTACAGTTGCCTGTTTCAAATTCAGCATCCATAAGCACAAAATGTTTAATGAAAGGAAAAGAAGACTACTGATTTAAGGGCCATAGACTCAAAGGAAAATATAGATTTGGTACCCATGGGTTTATCCCTCCCTCTTACTTTCAGCCTAAAGGTACCCGTTCCTATAATCTGGATGTTCTTTCTCAGGAAGGAACTAGATGACATTCGATATGACATGAATAAGTATCTGGATACTTATTTTATAAGTATTAGAGTATAGTATAGTATAGTATAGAATACTATACTACACTGGAAAAGGATCTGGCTGCTGCTGTGTCTACATTTTCAGTGGCTTGCCACATTATTGTAGGAGAAGTCATAAATTGCCACCCTGGGTCTTAAGAGTATCAGGTGGTTGAACAAGAGGCACACCATAGCACTCTTGTCCCTGACTGTGACCTTGACCTCTCATCTTTGGTTCTCCCCTCCTCCCCAAATAAAAGCACCCCTGATTTTTAAAGGTTTTTTTCCACCAAGTTGAATCAGAAACACCTTCTCACTGGCCTATTTCTTCCCAAGACCTCCCTACCAGTTCCATTTCAGTTAGGGAGACAAGTTCATTAAGAGAATATATCAAAACATCTCTTTGCCAGGATTTATGAAATCAGAATAATATATATCTTTTAAGCATCCACAACACCCCTCCCCCAAAATAGCAGACTCTAAACATATCCATATGACTTATTTCTGTATGGAGAGGAAGAGGCTGGATCTTTTCCTGGACAGGCCCTATAGCAGAGATAATATCTATTTTCCATTTTATTTTTTTAGTTTAGAAATAATGAACAGAACTTTGAGAATGATTCCTCATACCTCTAAACACCATTATTACATTGGCAGCAAGACTTCACTAATTTAGAATAATGATGTGAGGGTGGAGGAAGAGAGAGACAGCTGAAATTCCGGTTGCGGAAAATTTTTAAAGCAGAGTACTTTGGTGTCAACTAGAACGCATATTAAACAGTGAGATATATAAATGTATGTTCATCAGTGGAAAAGAGCAAGTTGAATTAATTTAAACATTCTTTTGCACTGGACCAAAAAAAATAAAAGTCATTTAATATGCAATAATTTGTTATACCTCCTCAGTGGTCTAACTGAACATATCTGGAGGCATGTTTGTAAAGAAACCCTTCATTTCAAGAGCTTTTGGTCAGATTAAAATCTGTCTTCCCTATCAGAAATGAGTTTATTGTAAACATCATTTCCACAGGCTACCTGTTTATTCACCTTCTTTCCAGCTTCAACCTCATATAGGTTTTCTTCTCCTCTCCTTCATCTAAATTGTTCTTGGAGAGAGGAGTGGTGAATTCTTTTAGTACTTATATTTACTGAGTTCTTGGAAGAAGGGTGATCTGGTCCCAGCAGTAATCCCATAAAACATCTTGGCATCTGCCCTGAGAATTCCGCTGGACTGGAACGGTTATGGCCTGAAGCCTCTGTCGCCCTGATCATTGATCCAAGCCACCAACCTCCTGTTCTCCTTTCAGTAGCTCTTCTGGGCAGGCCCCATGCTGTTGAATGAGAGTAAAACAGAATAATCTAAGCTCTGCCCCCAGGGTAACCACCTAAGTTCTGATCTAGAGTCAACCTCTTTGGTCACCAGGGTAAGTCCACACGTCCTTCCAGCTCATATGCTGGAAGTATGAAATAATTACATTATTTCATTGAATCTAGGGCACACCCTCCCCCCACCCCACATTTTAGCATCGTTTACAGTTCATGGCATTTAGAATCATTGTTAACCTGCCTTGACATTGACTTCTTCCCTGAAGGATTTGAGTTTCCTTGGCCAGTGATTTGGTCTACCAACTTGAAACCACTGTACAATAAATTCTCAGCTTTGAGGTTTCTCTTGACCACACGGATAGTGTAAATTCAGGTCGAAGTCTGTGCTTTGGCTCATATTCTTAGGGGATAGTTTTAAATTTTCTCCCCAAAGATGCCAAGAGTAAGGTATCCATTCTTCATTGTCCCTTTCTCTATGGTGGCTTTATTTCTCATTTCCTCTTACAGGGAGCCTTTTTGTCTTCCAGCTGTAGTTAAAGGTGTTCTTCTCTTTTAATAGTATGCAAAATTATGGTGCATTATTTTTTCAGAGACAATAAGAGAACAAAAGGTTATTGTTGCTTCTAGAAGTTCTTTCATAGGTAGGCTGGATTTATCTCCTTTATAGAGATATTGCCCTCTTCTCATGACCACACCTTTTGTCTGTAACATTTAGCCCTCACTCCCTTCCTCTAGTACCAAACCAGATCTTCCCCTTTTGTAGAACAAACTTCACTCCACCTCTAAGTTTGTTTTTCATAATAATATTATCAACATGGGATACAGTTCACTCATGATAAGGTAGGTCACCCATGGGTGGGTTTGGTTTTTATTGAGCTTTATTAAAATGTGAAGTTTAGTCTTTATTTAAATTAACCTTAAGCCTACCTGATCATGTTCCCATTGCATTCTTGACTATAGAACTTCTGGGTTGACAGCAAATATCGTCCTCAATGGGGAAAAGCTGACAGCCATCTCTTTGAGATCAGGAACATGACAAGGATGCCCACTCTCACCACTCTTGTTCAACATAGTGTTAGAAGTCCTAGCAACAACAATCAGACAACAAAGAGAAATAAAAGGTATTAAAATTAGCAATGAAGAATTCAAAACTCTCTCTCTTCACAGAAGGCATGATACTTTATATGGAAAACCCAAAAGACTCCACCCTTAACTACTAGAACTCATACAGCAATTCAGTAATGTGGCAGGATACAAAATCAATGTACAAAAATCAGTTGCTTTCTTATACACTAACAATGAAAATAGAGAAAGGGAAATTAGAGAATCGATTCCATTTACTATAGCACCAAGGACCATGGGAATAAACCTAACCAAAGTGGTAAAGGATCTGTACTCGAGGAACTACAGACCACTCATGAAAGAGATTGAAGAAGACACAAAAAGATGGAAGACCATTCCATGCTAATAGATTGGAAGAATAAACATTGTTAAAATGTCTATGCTGCCTAGAGCAATCTATATTTTTATTGCCATTCTGACCAAAATTCCACTGGCATTTTTCAAAGAGCTAGAGCAAAGAATCCTAAAATATGTGTGGAACCAGAAGAGACCCCGAATTGCTAAGGAAATGTTAAAAAAGAAAAAAACTGGGGGCATCACATTGCCTGATTTCAGAGCTTTACTACAAAGCTGTGATCATCAAGACAGCATGGTACTGGCACAAAAACAGACACATAGACCAATGGAACAGAGTAGAGAGCCCAGATATGGACTCTACTATTGACTCAGATATGGTCAACTAATCTTTGACAAAGCAGGAAAAAATATCCAGTGGAAAGAAGACAAGTCTCTTCAATAAATGGTGCTGCGGAAATTGGACAGCTATGTGTAGAAAAATGAAACTCGACCATTCTCTTACACCATGCACAAAGGTAAACTCAAAATTGATAAAAGACCTCAACATGAGGCAGGAATCCATCAGAATCCTAGAAGAGAACATAGGCAGTAACCTCTTCGACATCGACCTCAGCAACTTCTTTCAAGATATGTCTCTAAAGGCAAAGGAAACAAAAGCAAAAATGAACTTTTGGAACTTCATTAAGATAAAACGCTTCTGCACAGCAAAGGAAACAGTCAACGAAACAAAGAGACAACCCACGGAATGGGAGAAGTTATTTGCAAATGACACTACACACAAAGGGCTGATATCCAAGATCTATAAAGAACTCCTCAAACTCAACACACACAAAACAGATAATCATGTCAAACAATGGGCAGACGACATGAACAGACACTTCTCCAAAGAAGACGTACAAATGGCTAACAGACACATGAAAAAATGTTCATCACCACTAGCCATCAGGGAGATTTAAATCAAAACCACATTGAGATATCACCTTACACCAGTTAGAATGGCCAAAATTAATAAGGCAGTAAACAATAAGTGTTGGAGAGAATGTGGAGAAAGGGGTACCCTCTTCCACTGTTGGCGGGAATGCAAGTTGGTGCAGCCACTTTGGGAAACAGTGTGGAGATTCCTTAAGAAATTAAAAATATCCAACAGACACATGAAAAAGTGCTCCATATCACTGGGCATCAGGGAAATACAAATCAAAACCACAATGAGGTATCACCTCACACCAGTCAGAATGGCTAAAATCAACAAGTCAGGAAATGACAGATGCTGGCGAGGATGCGGAGAAAGGGGAACCCTCCTACACTGTTGGTGGGAATGCAAGCTGGTGCAGCCATTCTGGGAAACAGCATGGAGGTTCCTCAAAATGTTGAAAATAGAACTGCCCTATGACCCAGCAATAGCACTACTGGGTATTTACCCTAAAGATACAAACGTAGTGATCCAAAGGGGCACGTGCACCCGAATGTTTATAGCAGCAATGTCCACAATAGCCAAACTATGGAAAGAACCTAGATGTCCATCAACAGATGAATGGATCAAGAAGATGTGGTATATATACACAATGGAATACTATGCAGCCATCAAAAGAAATGAAATCTTGCCATTTGCAACAACATGGATGGAACTAGAGTGTATCATGCTTAGTAAAATAAGTCAAGTGGAGAAAGACAACTATCATATGATCTCCCTGATATGAGAAAGTGGTGATGCAACATGGGGGCTTAAGTGGGTAGAAGAAGAATCAATGAAACAAGATGGAATTGGGAGGGAGACAAACCATAAGTGACTCTTAATCTCACAAAACAAACTGAGGGTTGCTGGGGGGAGGGAGGTTGGGAGAAGGGGGTGGGATTATGGACATTGGGGAGGGTATGTGCTTTGGTGAGTGCTGTGAAGTGTGTAAACCTGGTGATTCACAGACCTATACCCCTGGGAATAAAAATATATGTTTATTAAAAAAATAAATTAAAAATAGAGCTACCCTATAACCCTGCAATTGCACTACTGGGTATTTACCCCAAAGATATAGATGTAATGAAAAGAAGGGCCATCTGTATCCCAGTGTTCATAGCAGCAATGGCCACAGTGCCAAACTGTGGAAAGAACAAAGATGCCCTTCAATGGATGAATGAATAAAGAAGATGTGGTCCATATATACTATGGAGTATTATGCCTCCATCAGAAAGGATGAACTTTTGTATCAACGTGGATGGGACTGGAGGAGATTATGCTGAGTGAAATAAGTCAAGCAGAGAGAGTCAATTATCATATGGTTTTGCTTATTTGTGGAGCACAAAGAATAACACGGAGGGCATTGGGAGATGGAGAGGAGAAGGGAGTTGGGGGAAATTGGAGGGGGAGACAAGCCATGAGAAACTGTGGACTCTGAGGAACTAACTGAGGGTTTTGGAGAGAAGGAGGGTGGGAAGTTGGGTGAGCCTGGTGGTGGGTATTGTGGAGGGCATTTATTGCTGGGAGCAGTGGGTGTGGCCCATAAACAATGAATTCTGGAACACTGAAAAGAAATTAAAAACATTTTAAAAAGAATTTCTGGGTTGGCAAGAATGCATAGCATTTCACATTTCTGCCATCCTCTTCCCCTTGTTTTATCTCTCTTTCATTGTGTACTAGTATGCTTTCCCCCTAAATTTGTTAATTTAATTCTTTTTATTTCTACCAGCTAGCTCCAAAGATTTTCTCTTCTGCTATATATAGAACACATAGGGTTCAACAGGTTGACCCTCTGAGCTTCCTCCCTTACATAACTCATATCGCAATGCTAACACTTCCTTTAACTTAGAATACTCTCTCTTCTTTTCTTTGTCACCATGCTCTTGGGTCTTTCACCTACTGTTGTGGCCACAACTGACCCTTAAATGTTGGCTTTCCCAGGTTTCTTCCTTATGTACTTTTCTGGTCTCACTCTGTATACCTTCTCCAGGCCATTTTACCTATACCATCATGATTTCAATATTAATTGCTACACTGGTCACTTCCCGAACCTTATATTTAGTCCAGTCCTTTTGCTGAGCTCTAGATCCATCTATCCATTGACCTCAGACATTATCCATAGGCATCTGATACCCACTAAGTCTAAAAAGGAGTCAGCATCTTTTCCACAAATGAGCGCTTCTCCTCTATTTTTAATCTTGGTCAATGGCATCATCTTTCAGCCATTAGCCCAGCCTCCAAAACTGGACATAATCCTTAGCACCACTTATTAGGTTTACAGGCTAATTACTTCCTTTTTATCTCTAAATCTCATTTCCCTCATTTCCAAAACAGGAATAACAGTCTATTTTATAGACTGGGGGGGGGGGGGGGTTATAAATATATTTGTAGCACTTTGCACAGTGATCTATGCCAAATGGTCTATTAATGTTATTTTAAAATTATATTTGATTCCTTTCTTTCAGACAACCCCTGTTCAGTTGATCACCAAATATTCCTGTACCCACCTCCTTATCTATCTGTTCTGTGTCATTTGCTCACTTCACTTCTTATATCCCCACTGCTAGGATTTTAGTTTAAGCCACTACTGTCCCTTAGGCTAATTATTTCAGCTGATTTCTTTGCCTCCCATCTTGCCAGCTGTTCATCCATTTTCCACCATCCACCAGAATAGTCTTCCTAAATCATACACCTGATTGTATAACGCTGCTGCCTAGAAACCTTTCAACTTTCCATTGTCCTAACAATGTCCAAATGTCTTTATAGGTCTCCATGATGGTCTGGCATCTGCCAATCTCTCCTGCCTTGTCACCCTATGCCCCATCATTTTGTACAACAGTGGTAGGCATATGCCAGTCTCTTTCTCTGAATGTGAACTTCACAAGTGCATTCCTTCTTGAAATCCCATACTTTTTCTCTTTTCTTGGTTAACTCCTATTCGTCTTTCAGACCCTGGTTCCCAAGTCTGGGAACTTGTATCTCCTTAAGATACTTGTATCTCCTTAAGCACTTCTTCCGCATTCAGACCATCCTTATCACTTCACATTGTTGAAATGGCCCATTTACAATCTCCTAAGGTTACCAGATTTAACAGACAAAAATACAGAATACCTAAATTTGCATTTCAGATAAACAGTGAATAATTCTTTAGTGTAAGTATGTCCCATGCAAGCCTTTCTTCTTCTACTGGACAGCTCTCACTCGAGGGCAGGGACCATTATTGTTTCCCAACGCCTAAAGTTTTGCTTAACCCACTGCACACACTTTATTCATTGTTGACTAAATGAGTAAATGACTTAATGAAGTCTAAATATATATTCATTATTTGTATGTTCTGTGCTGACATGTTCCAGATCTTTTGTTTCAATGCTATGTTAATCATGAGACACGTTCTTCTAGTTGATTGTCTTTCAAGTACGCTGGAAAGCAAGCAGGGAGGCTTAGAAATTGACCACCCTCTCCACAATTTGCCTTTACAGAAGTGATTTGAAATGCTCATGTGTGGAATCTTCACTGTGTCAGAATGAAGCTGAAATTTCAACCACAGTTTTCAGTAAAAAGAAGCAAAAACCTAACTTCCACAACTCAACTGCCTTTTCCTTTTTGATCATTTTGAAGGGCTTTTGTTCTCTCTAATACAAGTGTTTTCTGTTCATGCATAGCAAAGACATAATCTAATCTCCAAGGTTTATTTGCCAAAAGAATCACTAGATGTGAAAAGGAGCAAAGGTTTGAATTTTTATTAATTTGGAATGCAAGCTCACCTGAGAATTAATGTGCAGATCTCACAGGAACCTTTTCAAAATAAAAGTGTAACTAAGGGAAAGTTCATAGATATTTTCCAACCTGTGAGCTTACAGAGTTTAGTTAGCCAGATGAAGGGGTTTCATTGTGTAGACTATGAATGGAATAGAAACCAGTTTCAAGGTAAAGTCTTCATGCTCTGAATCACCGAATGCCTTCCTTCTAGAGAACAACAAAAGCCCTCATCTATTTTATAAAATTTGAGAAAATACCATGGTGTCTGAGATTGGTTCCGCTCTCTGCTGTGATTGGCCAGCTCTTTTTTCCTTTAATTGAGCTTGTTCAGTGGTCTAGTTTATCAAACAGAATGCTGGACTGCTTTCAAAGTATGGCCAAAACACCTTACTGTATTTTCCAATATACTATTCTCAAGGAGAGTAGCCATAGGATCATGCTCTAGTTGTGTGAGATGAAACAAAACCTTCCACACTCATTAAACATATCTTTTACTGTTTTTGGTGAACAATAATATCAACAGCTTTTAGTCATTTTGAGGCTGTGTGATTTATACAAGTCTGAGACCAAAAAAAAAAAAAAAAATTCTACAAGAAAAGGGCATACACCAACTATGTTTCCTAGGGGATTAAATGCATTAAAATCAAGAGGCACTCTCATTGTAGAATTTAATTGAACTATTTTTCAGTGGCTGGTATTTAGTTTGCTTTATTTATATTTAATGTAGCCATAAGTAGGAAGACTGTGAATTGGGTCTCTGGGCTAATCATGCTGACGTGTTCAGGGATGAAACTCAGGAGCTTTGCATAGCAGAGTTCTGTGGTCAGGTCAGCGCTGGGTTATTGAGTTTCTATGGTTGAGGATGGGCTGTGTCAGTTTATGCTTTTCCAGATAAGGAAAAGAAAATTGTACCTGGAGGCAACAAGAAGAGTCAAGAGTAATTTGCAGTGAGTGAGCAAAATGAAATCCTGCAGAAGGTCAAGTTTGTTTGAGCCAGGAGGTGTCACTATTGTCAACACACATTACTGGAGATGGAGGAAAGCTAAGAAGCAGTGGCTGGCATCATTTGACAATAACAGGAAACAATTTTTCGGAATATCTCCCTTTTCCCTTTCTTTCTCCTTCCCTTCCTCTCCACTTCTTCTTTCCTTCCTTTGATGCTGCAGTTTAGGTCCTCCATGATACTTGGAACGGATGTGCTAACATGCTTTTATTAACATCAGGAGGAAAAATTCAGCAGTGGGGGAAGAATGGAGAAGAATTCATGTAGTTCAGGGGTCACCGACTCAGATGTGTAGGCTCCTTCCCCTCTTCACCGTGACGTAATGGCCTAAGCTTATGAAAATTTAATACCTTAAGGTTGTGAGAACTGACCCCATTGCATCTTTCTATTCCTGTACAACTTAATAACATTCCTCAAGATTATCCACAACAAGTAGTATGGACAGTCTTCTGAGTTCATGCCCTGTGCTTTATTTAGGTTTTTTTAAAACAGCATTGGAAACTTCTGAGTTTTTTTTTTAAAATGTTTTCCCAGGCTGTGAAGTCAGAGAGTTGGGGTTGACTGTCTCTGCAATCTAGCTATGGCATCTTGTTGGGCAGGTTACTTACTCTGCCAAAATCTCAGTATCCTCCCATGGAAGATGAGAATGATAACAGTACCTACTGTCACAGGAATGCTGGGAGGATTAGGTGCAAGCAAATGAGATAGCATATGCAAATCACCAATGAGATAGCATATGCAAATCACCGGGGGAGGGCCCAGAGGCATTTGGAGTTACCAATTCATGTTGACATTTGGGCAGTAGGGAGGCTCAGAGAGGGCTTGAGACTCATCCTGTCCTTCAAGCTTTCCTAAGGTGTCTGTCACCAGTCCCCACAGGATCTGGAAAAGACTTCATGCTTTTATTTTCTTCAAAATCTCATATCTGGCCCTGTTCTCCATTTGAGTTGATATTTTATAAAATGTATTGATGATAATTCCTGAGACATTATTCCTTGTTGGAAGATGATGCCTTCAATTACTTTTTCTCTCTCCTCTCTGCAAGTCTAATTGCTTTCCTTCCTTTGAGCTTCAGATCAACTTCTAGCTTTCATGTATAGCCCTCCTCATTTTTCTTCGGCTGAATTTCTATAGCACTCAGAGTCCATATTTCCACAAACTAGATTACTATCATTACTGCTTTTCCTTTTTCTCTTGCAGTGTTAGCTGTGCAAACTCTATTCCTCAAATAGCTTTTCTGTTTCTTAGGGGTCAGAAGGACATTTATGTCTTCCTTTTATTCCCTGTAGCACCCAGCTCAGTTTGAAATGTACAAGTGGGATTGAATACTTTTTTTTTTTTTTTTTTTTGGTCACTGGTTGACTTTTTGAGAGTCCAGAATGTCAGGGAAACATGTTGCAACAAACACAAGCAAGCAATTTTGCAACTCAAGATGAAGGGATTTTGTGGGAATTTGGGATTGGAGGTGGAAAAAGAGGACTTTGAAAGAAGTCAGAGGGACCAGGTCTGGCAGTTTAAATCTGGGAGAAAAACAAGAGTTTGGCTAGAGCTGCCATTGCTGGATAAAGGCAGCCCTGTTTGAAAAAGACAGTAGGCTCTAAAGGACACAGTATTTGGGGCCATGGATTTGAGTCCTGACTCCATCACTACCTGTGTCCTCGAAAGCTACACATACCCTCTCTGGGCCCATGCTTCTTTGGTCATAAGATGAAAAGTTTGGATTAGCAACATCTAGTGTCCCAAGTAGTTCTAAAATTGTATGTTTCCATGATAGGAGAAAAAAGAAACAATTTTAGACTATGTAAGGTGTGCAAATTCCTGAGATGCCAGATGTTCCTTTATTCTCCTCCAAGTTGTAGAAGAAATAGTGTGGGATAGAGAGCTGACTCTGTTTTGTCACACTGTGTACCACTCATCCATTCAGTGAACATGGTAAAGCCCTACCATGTGGCAGGCACTGGGCTAGCACTGGTAATGAAAGGGTGAATGAAACTGACATGTCACTGCCTCCTGGGCTTTACAACCTAGTTGGGAAACAAGCCCAGAAATGCAAAGCTAGAAATGTGATGATGTCTAGGAAGGACATGAAGAGTTATTGGGTGAGAGGGATTCAACTTGGATGGCAGCCTGAGAAGGCTCTTGAGTGGAAATCATGTAGGTGAATGGCAGATAGAGGAAAAGAACGTGTGAGAGATCCCGTGGTGGAAGGGAGAATGGAAAGTTTGGAAAATAGAACAGTTGGAGACTGGAGAACTAAAGAGAATGATTTAGATAAGGAAGAAGGGATAGGGGTCAGCTTATGGGGACTTGTCAAACATGGCAAGAACATCGTTCTTGATTTTCAGAATTAGAAGCCACAAGTGAGAGACTGGGGATAATCAGCATGGTGATAACTGGATTGGAAAGTGGCTGGAGCAGATGTGGGTCAGATGGGTTGGGAGAAATCCAGGTGAGCAATAGCTATAGCTTGGTCTCAGGGAGAGATGCTAGAGACAAACTGATACAGACTTCTCAGACCTCAGTTTCCTCATCTGCAAAGAGAAGAGCTAAATTCAACACTAGGATCCTTTTTGGCAATTTCTGTGGTTTGATGGGATGGAAATACTTTGGGGCAGGGTGTGCTGCTGTGTGACCATGTGACTGGTGTGTAGACATTTACTGTCACATGCTGCCTTTTAGGTGGGGACTTTTCCTGGATTTGGGGATTCTCATAGAACTCCTCAGATGAGACCTGCATTATAACAGAGCTTTAAAACTTATAGAACTTTTGATAAATGTATTTTGAAAATTTTACTGTGAATAAAATTACAACACAGGAGGCAGGATTGTTTAAATTTTCCTCTTACTTAAACCCCTCTCTATTTTGTTTTTAAATCCATATAGGCCATACTAGACACAACAAAACAAATAGTTTTATCTACTAGTTTTAGTTCTGGCTCCACTGAAGAAATAATGAGAACACTTTGGAAACATTTTCCCTCAGGAAGCATAAATCCCATGAAAATCTCAAGAATTTTATACCCTGACTTTAGGCTTCTCAATATAATAAGAAGAGGGACAATCTGTTGTAATTTTTACAGTCTTTCCCTGATTATAAAAAATATATGATACTTGGAGAAAATTTTGAAAAATATGAAAAACTGTAAGAAAGAAAATTAAGATTTCTCCTAATCCTACTACTTAGAGATATATACCGCTTCACATGTTCATTTATTTATGACTCCCTCTTTCCTAGCAATGTAAATATGTGAATGTATTTAGACATATAAACATAGGCACCCTTCTTTTCTTCCTGCAGGGCAGTGTAATGTTTAGGGGTAGGCCCTCTGCAGTTAGACTGCCTCGATGTAATTTACTAGTTCTTGGGTAAATTTAGTTATTTCTTTTTTCCCAAGCCTCAGTTTTCTCACCTGTAAAATGGACAAAATAATAACACAGCATCTAGGACACTGAAACAACTAAAAGAGATAAAGTATGTAAAGTCCTTCCTGTAGCTCCTGGCACCAGTGCTTTAATTTGCATTAATAAATATAGGTTATTTTCATTACACCATTTTCCCATACAGTTTCTGTCATCTTAGATTTTTTTCTTTTTTTCTGTGTGACTTTCAGTCTCTCTTGTGATGTAGAAGTTTCATATTCTATTTTTACTTCTAGTGGCTATTTATGAGTTTTATTTTAAAACTTTGCTTAGTATATATTCCTCTAAATATTAAAGTCAAGAATGAAATGATCTTTTTTTGACCTTCCCCCTTATGAAAGAAAGGACCACTGAATACTTGGAGTCCCCCCAGGACATCTGATTTTTTACATGGATGTGTTTCCTCACTTTTCATAGACTATTAACCCCATTGCAAGATAAGGACACTGAGGCTTAGGGAGGTTAAGTCATTTGCCCATGGTCACATAGTTTTAAGGTATGGAGCTAGGGGTCAAAGCCAGTTCTTTCTGACTCCAAACTTTTAATTCCTGGCTTAAATCTTCATTATCAAGTGTTCACTGAGTTTCTGTTTGAACACTACTGGGAACAAAAGATTCATCACTTTCTGAATCAACCTAATCCATCTTGAGCAGGTTATAAGTTTTCCTTATATCCAACTGGAATTTTGTCCTTCCAGCTGCCTCCCCTGATATCTACTCCCCATTTTCTAGAACACAACTATGTTCTGAATTGTCAACCAAACACTTCTTGATTCTTATGTGCTTGGATTCAAAGCAAATCCTGTGGGAGTTTAAGACATGATCTTTGCCCTTTGAGTAGACTTTTGGTGAAGTGAGACCAAAATATACGAAGTAATTACAGAACAAAGTGAAACCATAAAGAATTAGGGTAAAAATATGTTGAACAAATTATCAGTTTATGAAAGTTCAACAAAAGGAGAGGAAAGCACGGAGGTATAATTTCCATTGAAAGTTTATCTTCACTTCACCTCTTACTGCATCTGAAATGATATAATTATAATCAAGAATTGGGGATGCGAGGTGCATTATTAGAACTAAATGGTAATGCAATAGCAAAAGAAACTTCTGCAGGGGTCCTTGGATGTTTGATGTAAATGTAAAACAGATTCCACTAAAATAATAAATGTCAAATATAAAATCCATTGTTTCCAATTACTGCCACTTCACAGACTTTAACTACCTAATTTAGCCAAAGCATGAGGGGAAAATATTTTGCACTTGAAAATGTAAATTAAAACATTTTCCAATGCAGCAACAATGCTGTATTATTGAGCTTGGCAGACCCCTGCTCCATCTCCTATGGTCCATTACCCTGGCCCAGCGCCTTGGAGCTTATCTGGGCTGCAAGACATTCTTTGCTTCAGACTCTGCCTCTTGATAAGGGTTATCACTTTGCTAGATGTAGAGAGCTCCTATGTGCCAACTTAGGGCTTTCATCAGAAATTCATGGCAAAGGAAGGGACATGCTGATGGGGTTGTTCCAGAGACTCGTTCTTTTCTCTTTTTCTGAAAAAATTGGGATAGGTCATTTCCATTGAGCCTTTGTGAACTTCTTAGCAGTAAAGACACAATGCTTCTGCTTATTCAAGATCTCTCTTGTACCAGATTTTAGGTTCTTTATGTTTCTTAGTTCAGAGAACGGGCAGTTGACCCATTCTTTAGGGAGTTTATTTTATGGAAACTGGAGCAGGATCAGCTTGAAGACTGGTTATGCTCTGTGTATCCCTCTCATGGGCTGGGGGCATCTTTGTGATTCATGGATTCATGGCTTCTCCCTCCACAGGCCCTCAGTATCCACCAGCTTCCTATGTTTCCTCATAGTTACTGCTTTCTCGTAATTGCTTGCACCTGGCTTGGACTTGGCTTGGTCTTGGAGTCTACCTGATGATGCTAGCTATCACTTATGTGGTGCTAACTCGTGTTGGCCATTATTTCATATTCTTTCCATATTCATCTACTCTTTGAATCTTTACCCAAAGCCCACAGTGCAGGTTCTATTATCATCTTCATTTTACAGATGAAGACACTGAGATGCACAGAGATAAAGTACCTTGCCCAAGATCACACAGAAATGACAGAACTGGAACATGGATCCAGACTGACTTATCTCCACAGTCTTTATTCCCTACTGTGATATGCCTCCTAATGGCACTTTCAGTTTTAACTCCCATTTGGCATGGCTTCATTCTCCCAGTATTTCTAAATACACTATTCAGTCTGCTATAGACTGAATGTTCACATCCCCCCAAATTCATAGTCTGTTATCTTAACCCCCACCCCACCCACAGTGATGGTATTAGGAGGTGGGGCCTTTGGGAGGTGATTAGGCCATGAAGGTAGAGGCCTCATGATGGGATTAGCACTCTTACTAGACACCCCAAAGAAAGATTTTCCCTTCCACCATGTGAGGTTACAATGAAAAGATAATTGTCAATGAGGACGTGGGCTCTCACCAGACATTGAACAGCACTACCATCTTGGAATTTCCAGTTTCTGGAACTGTGAGAAATAAATGTTTGTTTTTTAATAGCCACTCAGTCCATGATATTTTGTTATAGGGGCTTGAACAGACTAAGACAAATTCCCAAGGGAAAGAAACAAATTGGTCCAAGTCTTCATGCTTGTGCCTGGTTGCATCATAATTTTCTGTCTCTGGTCCAAAGAACTATATATACATCTAAGTACAGGTAAGGGGATCAATCATATGGCTTGCAAGGTGGTCACATTGTGTCTCTTTGTCAAAGGGGTTCTAGAGAGTACATCATTGCCCAGATCAAGTGTGGAGAGGTAGATCCTGTTAACTGAACTTTTATACCCATTAATACTATTTTTGACATGTAGGATTAAAATATTTACATGTGTCCATAGGCTTGCTTCTTATCATCACTGAGTCTATTAGCTTGGATATCTCTCTGTCCAAATTTTGAAGTGTTCTTCCATATTATTGTTATCTGGTTGAGATGAAGGCATATTGCAGTATGCCAGAAAGCATGCTTCCTGCTGGTTTAATTTGCTCCCTGTGGAGCCCACTGCATTAGCACATCAAACACTACCTGCTCATAGGTGATGTACAGGGTACCAAACAGCAATAAGAGAGTGTCTCTGCCATAAGAAATATATAATCTTGAGGAGAAAAGTCTCATACACTGGCACACAGAACAAGACAAAGCCCTATTGGTGAAAGAAAAATTCTACCAATATTTATCAAGTACCATGTTGGGTGTTTCCACAAATGGCACTTCACTTGGCCTTCACAATCATTCCACGAGATAGGTGATTTATGCCTGTTTTTCAAATAAAGAAACCATGAGATGAAGATGTCAATCTCCCCAAGACACAGATGACTTGCAATAGGCACAGTCTTCAGTTGCGGGTTTACCTGACTTCTCACTGATGATGTCATGTCTGCCTCTTGAACACTCAAATGTTTTTGTTCCAAGGGGCCCACTCCAAACCAGCATGAGTCACATGAGTTTTCTATTTATGTAACTGCCTCTGAGAGCCTCCCAAAGATGGAACTGGTTGAGCTAAGTTTGTTTCTGAGGACAAAGAAAAGCAGAGATTTTGCTATGACAAAATTCTGAAAATCTTTTCCTTGGGTCTTACTCTGCTTCATGGACAAAAGCAGCAGGACTGGGTTGGAGTTCATTTCTCCCCCGTGGAGCCCAGGGGAGTGCTGAGGTGAGGTCTAGCAAGAAACAGAATCTTCAGGAGAATGAATCTTGAGCTAAACCCAGCTTGCTCTGCATCTCTTTAGCTTGGGTGCTAACCATGATTGTGGGTAAGTCTTAGGTTTGTGTGATCCCTTCTCTGGTATTTTGCATAGTTATTAAGAGTTTGGACTTTGGTGACAGACAGACCCAGGTGTGGTCTTGGCTCTGGCAAATTATTTGATATACAGAAACCTCATGTGCCTAACATGCCTTTGCTAGATGCTATCTATTAATCATTAACTTTCTCTCTTATCATTTAGGCTCTAGTCTCTAGGGGAAGCATTTTTAAAGTATTTTGTAATACTAGGCTTCTTTGGCTAATTTTTTATTTTTTTCTCTCTTTCCCTCTTTGAAAAATAAGATTTACTTCTCTTTGGAAATTGGGCTGAGGGCTCCTGGGTGGCTCACTTGGTTGAGCAATTGCCTTCTGCTCAGATCATGATCCCAGAGTCCCAAGATTGAGTCCCACAACGGACTCCCTGCTCAGTGGAGAGTCTGCTTCTGACCCTCTGCCCTCTCATGTTCTCTCTCACTCTCTCTCTCCCTCTCAAATAAATAAATGAAATCTTAAAAAAAAAACTTGGCTGATATGATCTCCTGGTGGGAATGAAACTTGTCCTTACCCACCCAGGTGATAAAATGACACATGAAAACAATGATGTCAAGTATTGCCAGGGGATTAGCATTAGCTGATCATGTATGCCCCCTCATGCTCCAACACAGCTTAAAATGAGTAGGGAGTGGGCCTCTTGTTATCCTCCCAAGGAAACTCTGCTTATCCCATTCTGCTTCTAAGAAAAAAAAAAATTCCCTCTCACCTTAATCTTGTGGTTTGGTTGGAGATGGACATATTCTTATGGATCCTATCAACTTGGCCTCCACTCTGATTTAGGATAGACATGTGATGTGTGCTAGGCCAACTGGAGCACTTTCCAGCTTTTAGAACTTGGAATGGGAGATAGTGAGATGTAATGCCTGATCATGTTGGTGGCCATGTTCCCTGTTTGTGGAAGAAGCCTGTCTGAGAGAATGAAATATTTGTGCAGAAAGAAGCAAAGGTGAGAGATAAAAGAAAAGAAAAAGAAATTGTTTTGGCGGGGCCCTGGTTCCTTGAAGACACATCCTCCCAGACCTTCCTGTGGGAACAGGTTAAAAGGTTACACTCTTGTTGAAGCTGAAATTGAAGTTCTGTCACTTGCAACGTATATTGTTATTCATTGATGGATAATAAATTATCACAAAAATTGGTGGCTTAAGACAACAATACACATTTATTATCTCATTACCCAGTTTCTGAGGGTCAGGAATTTAGGAGCAGCTTTGCTGGTTAGTCTTGACTTGGGACTGATTTGTTCATTCAGATGGTTGGAACGACAGTCACCTGAAGGCTGACTGGAGCTGGAGGATCTGTTTCCACGTGGCTCAGTCACAAGGTGGTACACTGGAACTGGCCGTTGATGGCAGGTTTCACTTCCTCTTCATAAGGACCTCTCCTCAGGGCTGCTTGTGCCCTTGGACACAGCAGATGGCTTCTCCTAGAAAAAGTAATCCAGGAGGCCAAGGTAGGAGAGGCAAATGTCTTTTATGATTATGACCCAGCTTTGGAAGTCACTCTCTGTCACTTCTGCAGTATTCTGTTATTTGTATAGGTCAGCCCTGATTCAGTATGGGAGGGGAATACCAGGACATGAATGACATGAATACCAAGAGGCGAAGACTACTGGAGCTATCTTGGCCGGCAAACGTTTATTCAACTGATTCATTGTGGTGGCAGATAACTCTACTTCAAAGTTAGATTTAATACCATATAGGTATTCTGATCATTATGATAACCAATATGTATTCTTAAGGTAATTACCATTATTTACCACCTATTATCTTTCTGGAGATTAAATTCACATAATATATTTCCTCTCTCTTTTCATGGCATATATAGTATATGAATGATTCATGGACAGAGGAGTTCCCTTTTTGTCTAAATAGAAGTTTCATTGATATAAATTCCTTGCTGGTTGTGTGTGGGCAAGGAGATATGAGATGATGACATGAACAAGTTGGGAATAAATTGCCAAGCTCCACGTTCTGCCATTTTCCCAGTTCATAGGTGGTACAGTTGGGATAAAAGGGATGGAATTAAAATATCTGTCTTCTATTTCTGAATGTGCCACATATTAACTGTGTGACCTTGGTCTCTTAACTTCAATGAGTCTCTTTCTCCATGTTTAAAAAAAGGATCAAATTTTTCTTTTTAATCTTATAGTGAAGTTTTGAGCACTCTGTGAGATAACACTTTATAAGAATGAGATACTCTTTGTTGGTTCAGAAAGGTACCCTGGTTTCAGCATGGGAATCAGAAACCACACTTGGGTTCCAGTTTAGCCACTTGTTGGCCACGTGCTTTTATGAGGAATTATTTATCCCCTCTGAGTTTCAATCCCCTCCTCTGTACTGCTGATTTAATGAGAATAATCCCCACTTCATGCAGATATGGAGTTCAGATGAAATGCTGTCTGATGGTCAAAGTTTGGAATGTAACTATTGCTACGATTGTGTCTCTGTTTTAGAAGGGTTTAGAACCAAATTTACTGTATCTTTTATATCAAGGTCAACATGGCTGAGTAATTTATTTAATGAGTAAATATGCAGTGGAGGTATGAATATGGCCGGTGTGAGTTAAGCATTATGGATGCAACAACAAACAAGACAATGTTATGCCTGTCTTCTTAGAGCTCAGAGCTTGTGAGGGAATGACAAAAGACCAGAAGTTGCACAACACTGTGATAATAAATTGTATGGGTGGACATTTGGGTGCCATGAGAACATGTAGAAGTGGTGCTGAACACAGACCTATAGGATCTGTAAAGTAAGATCTGAAAGTTGAATTGGGATTAGTTAGGTGAGGAGAGGTGGGTGAGAGCAGCCCAGATGGAAGAAAGAGAACCTACCTAAAGAATTAGCTCTCTTAACCTGTAAGAGAGCACAGGTTAATCAGAAAATCATTCACTGTGGCTGGAGTCATTTGTGAGCTAGAGCTGAATAGATATTCAATCATAAAGAACTTTCTGGTAGGCATGCTAAGGCTTCACCCAGGATTTTTTCTTGAGGCAATGAGGATTCCCTGAAGGATATCAAAGCAAGATAGAGACCAATCAGATTTGCATTTTAGAAAGATCACCCACTCCATATTTCTCAAAGATGCTGCTGGTAGCATTTTAAGTGGAACAATTCTCTGTTGTGAAGATCATTCCAGCTGAGGTTGCAGATTACTGGCTCCCCAAAGATGCTCATATCCTGATTCTCAGAACCTGCGAACATGTTACATTACATGGTTAAAGGGGTTTTGTGGTTACGAACTTTCAAATAGGGAGGTGATCCTGGGTTACCTAGATTGGGTGGGCCCAATCTAATCCCATGAGCCAGTGAGAGTGGAAGAGGAAGAAGAATCAGGGAAAGATTTGGCAGAAGAAAGTATGTGACAGGAGACATAGGGCATGAGAAGGATTCAATCCACCATTACTTTCTTTGAAGTTGAAGGGCTCATGAGCCAAGAAATGTGGGAGACCACTAGAAGCTGGAGTGATCTCTGTTGACAACCAGCAAGGAAACTGGAATTTCATTTCTATGGTCCCATGGAACTGAATTCTGCCAACAACCTTGTTAAGCTTGGAAGAGGAGCTTGTTTTCAGTGAGGAGTGCAGCTCTGCTAAAACCTCCATTTCAGCCCAGTTAGACCTCTGTCAGACTTATGGCCCACATAACTGTGAGATCATAAATGGCTATTGCTTTAAGCTGCGAAGTCTGTGGTTCTTCACCACCACTGTAATAGGAAATGAGAACACTAGGTATTGTGGTCTCTCTGGTTCCTACTCCTTTAATGTCATCATGCCCCCCCTCCCCCAGTTATGTGACAATCCCAATTGCTCTTGCACATTTCCAAATGCCCGTTGCTGCTGGGAGTGAGGGTAGGGGTGGGATGTTTCACCTTTGGTTGATAATCATTGCTGTAGAGAATCATGGATATGAAGAAGGCTGAGTGGAAGGCAGGGGAACCAGTTAGGAGGTTATTGTGAAATTTAAGCTGAGAAATGAAATGGCCTGAAGGAACATAGGGGGACCATTCATGGGAATAAGGAAGGGGATAACTTGGGGAGATAATTAGGAGGCAGAAGCAACAGGACTCGTCAGTGGTGGTTTGATTTGTATCGGGGATGAGCGCTCTCCTCTGTCCCCATCCTCCCTACCACCACTGCTCTGCTTCCACTCCCACCAGCACCACATGCATCTGAAAGCAAAGAGCATTTGTGCAGGAACCTGACTTCCCCTCCAGTGAGTGAGAGGACACACTCTAGGAGCCATCAGCAATTTGTACCAGGATCAGCCAAGGAAGGGAAATGACAGCGGAGCCATTGCAAATCCAAAAGGTCCCTTTATGGCCAGAGGCACCCAGTTGGTGAAACACAGTAATTGCTTGAACACTTTTCAGCTACTCCATGCTGCGATTGATGAGAGGAAATGAAGAGAGATTTTATACTTCCCAACAGAAACAAGTCAGACATTCCAAATAGCTGGAATGCAGTTGGAACCAGGGTGTTTGGCTAAGCTGACCAAATTCCCATGTGAGGTTTGAAAGGGTTTTACCCTGGAGATTTTTATTTATACCTTATCCATAAGTACCTGTGCTCCTTATTTACACCTATGTGCCCAACACACTGTACTAAATCCCCTCTGTGTGAAATACTTGGTGTGCTTTCTGCTTTCCTGCCTGGTGTCTGTGGCAGGGCATACCACACACACAAGCCTATTTCCAACAGTGACTTTGTTCTCACTTGAGATGTCACAGCCCACTGGCTCCCCAGCCCTACTCTGGTTTGTGCTGAGTTCCCTAGCCTAGTGAAGGGGAGGACGAACACGGCATAATTAACCCCCGATCTTGGGAAGATGAACACAACAGAGCATGTAACCGTTACCCAAAACAAATGCAAGTGTCAGGGGAACCTTTTAAAGTTTGTTCTCAGTGGGGAAATGAAAATTCCCCGTGCATTTGCATTTTTTTCCTACGCTCTTGAAAACAGCCATGGTGACATGAATGAAACATCAAGTCAAAAAATAATGATTCAACATAATTCATAGGTCACAGCAGAGAATCCGAGTTTTTGTGTGCTCTTTCATGCAAAGGGATTGATGAATCCTGCAGGTTTTCTTGCTATAGACACTTTAGGTAATGTGTTCAGCATGTAATATTAAGACTAATTGGCAAGTATGCAACTCATACAGGAAGATTTTACCTTTCAAAGTCCAATGAAAGTTGACCAGACTCTCCCGTCCCCAGTGGAACTGAAGTGGGTCATGTCATGGAGTAAGTTGGCTCTATGTCTGGTTAAGCAAAGGCTTTCCCACTTTCTGCCTCTTGACTGAAGTCTATTTACATGGAATCAATTCTGTTCTTAAAGACAAAGTTATTTCATATTCAAATCATAATAACCATGTCAAGTTTCAACCCTAAAGCAGGAAGACCCACGGGTGATGCTTCTGGTTGTTCTACACTTCCCTCTCTTCTGAGTCATTTTCAGTTCCAAGAGTTCCCCTTTGTTCTTTGCCCAGGCATGGAGAAAAAGCCAAGGACAGAAAGCAAGCCTCTCTGTCAAACATTTTTGGTGTCATTTTCCTAATGCTGATGACGTATCAGTATGTGTGATTTTAGAATTTAGCTGTTTATTTGATTTGGATAAGAAAATTGGTTTGGGAGCTAAAGGGATGTTTTATGTCAAGAAGCTCTAACTTTGGTTGGAAATTATCTTCTGAATATTTAGGAATGGTGACAGCCATCTCTCCATTCTTGAATATATTTCTGGCATTGTCAGGGCTTCTGTCCCAGGAAGGGAGGGAGAAGGCTCCTGTACAAGAAGAGATAGCTAAGAAAACTATAGTAGTGGGATTTTTTTTCCCCCATAAAAGAAAATCCATAAGTGACAAAATATCTCACCAAGTCATTTTTCCTCCCCAGTGTCTTGCTTGTGTGTGTGCTTGGCACATGCACAAATTAAGTTTACAGATTCTGTGAAACAATTCATCCTGCTCTGAATCTAATGCCAGTAATTTTTCAGGGAAGTCAGCAAAATGTAGCCCAAGAAGGGAAACACTGCCATTATTTTATTTAAACTCTATTGTTTTTATTCAATCTACTACTGAACTGTGACTAAATCATTTACTCTTCATATTTAATTTTTAATTTTGTGGTATTCTCCCCTCACCCCAAATGAGGTCAAGTCCTAAATCCTTGTACCCTAACATCCCAGCTGTACAGCCATAGAAGAGTTTTGTTTCAGTAAAATGATTACTGGTGTCTATAATAGAATTGTAATAACTCAATACTGTTTTATAAATTTTTGATTCACTCTGCATTTTTTACTTGACAGCTTGCCAAGTTTCAGTTTTTATCTGATCATCTTTGCATCAATAATACATGAAGCTGAGATCTTCTGAAAAGAGGATACTACCCGCCCCCCACCCCCACTGCAGGCTTTGCTTTTGCCAGCAAAAACATTGATTTGGATTTAATAATCTGTAGTCCTTTTGGTTTGATCACACTTTGCAGGAAGCCCCAGAAAGAGCCAGGGCCACATATCCACCCACGTGGAATCAATTGCTTCTCCTTAATAAATGCAGTCATTGAACACCTGATCCATACTATTGCTTGTTATGTGTCATTGATTAGAGGTTTGACATAGTTGAGATTTGAGTGGCCCCAGGTTTCCCTATTCAGAAGCTCTCAACCAAAAAATGACAATCAGCAAAACCTATGCCATAAAAAAGATGATGTTTCCGACTGGAATTCCTTGTCACTGCCGTCATCGTGAATTTTGTCACACTCTGCTCTTAAATGATTGCAGCGGTGCTGCTGATCTCAGGCTGCCCTCCCTCCAGCTGTTCAAGTTGAAGACCATGGTGTGAGTAACAGGTCGACCCATCACTGGCCTCCCGGTATTGTTACAAATAATCAGTATCAGGAACTGACTTGGACTGGGAAGTGTCCTCCAGCATCACAACTTCACCCATTGTCTTATTTTCCATCTTTAAGGAATGCAACCAAGGGCCTTTTAAAAATTCAGCATTCCCCTCTCAAATAAATGATGAAATGCTGGTAAGTCAGAGAATTGCTCACCCAATGGTTGTCAAACAATTAAATCAGGATCTCTGGGAGTGCAATGTGGACATTTGGTGTTTTTAGAAGCTCTTCAGGTCACTTTGATGTGTAACCAAGACAGAGGCTCAGTGTGCCCTCACCTGAAAGCTTGCCACTTGGTGTAGCTGGGTGTTGACCTGATGGGCTTGTTAGAAACTCAGAAATCTACTGAATCAGCCAGATCCACTGAGACAGATCTAGTAAATCAGAATCTGCACATTAGCAAAATCTCTCAGGTAATTTGTAGGCACATTGAAGTTTGAAAGGGATTGACCTAAACCACTATTATGGTAAGAAACATCCCTAAATCAAGCAAGCCAATAACTAAACAGATTGGCCTCTTTCAGTGTTTGTGGAGGAAGTGGGGTGTAACCATGGGGTCTGTCGTCAGGTAGTTCTGGGTTTGAGCCCTGGTTATCCAAGTTATTAGCTGTGTGACCTAGGGTAAGTCTCTCTAAGCTTCAGTTTGCTGATCTGTCATGATACTCATAATAGTATCTACCTCTATAGGGTTATTGAGAATGAATTGAAAGATTTCACATAAAGCGTTTAAGACAATGCCAGGTGTGTTGTAAGCAAGCAATATATTTTAGTGGTTAATACTAATATTAACAAAGTTATACTCTTCAGAGATTCTGCAATTGCTCAGGTGTTTAAATGGAGATAATATTTCTTTTTAATTTATCTCTTTACCCTTAAAGCCAAGTGGGGGCTCTTATGAAAGTCAGCCCTAATGTCTATCCTTCCATTTTCAGTTCAACACTTGATCCCATTCATCATTTATAGGAGTGACAACAGGAAGGTTAATGAATGCCTGGGAAAACAGTGCAGTGGTGAGCTCAACCAGAGTGCCTTTCCTAGCATCCGAGTCTGGGTGACTTCAGCTTCATTTTCTTTGGAAGCCACTGCTACTGTGTGTAAAAGGATTCACAAAGCAGGCTTCCATGTGGGGCTAACTCTGTTCACCTAAATTTGCCCTGATTTGGAAAGCGTTCTTGGCTTTTTCCCATCCAATCCAAACAGGGATGGGAGATTTTATTAAAATGACTTGGGCCCAGCCTGCTCTGTGCTCTGAACCATTGAAGAGAGCCAAAAATGTCCCCTGGTGTCCATAGAAACATTGTTCTTATTTTTCAAAATTAATCCAGCTGAATTTGCAAGGCTGCCTCACCTCCATCAGAGCTGCAGACGGCCAGGACAAAGAGCTGTTTTGATGTTCCCAGCTGGGAACCCTGCCCTCAGCAAATACAGTTGATATAAATAAATGGTCTCTTGCCTGCCTACATTCATGCCCATCTGTTTGGAGGGCGTGGTGCCCAATCAAAAGTTGCCTAGACACTCACCATGGGCACTGGTGCCAAGGAAGGACGATTTCATGGCAGACTGCCTGATGCTGTGAGTGCCATCTTTTTAGTAGTGGGTTCTCAGCCTGGACCAGAATGGGAGCACTGGCACTGCATGTTTCCTTACTGTTGATCACACCTGTTGACAAGGTGGTGCCAAACTAAAAAAAGACGGAGAGAAAGAAAACTGCTGTGTAGGAACATCTTTGGGCTCCCGGGGTCTGGCACACGCACTAAGACAGATTCTAATTAAGTAGAGAAAGTCTCTGCCTGTGGAAGTTCTGATGGGGCATACGATTGGCAAGTCAAACTTTACTTGGCTCTAACACAGGGGCAAAGGGTGAGCTGCTCCCAGGTGGCAACTCTGCCCCCATCTAATATAGGATATATAATAGAACACTAGTCTTTGAGGACATCGGCAGCCAAACAAACCAGGGGAATGAATCATACTCAGCCCAGCCCACTATCCCCTCGCTCTGCTCCCAATTTTCACCCACCCACTGGCAATGATAGACCTGATGAGCAGAACTCACAGGCTGTAAAAACCTAGGAGCTGATTTTATTTTGCGTTGGCTGAGCTTGAGAGAGGAAATGAAGCCAGTCAGGAGAAAGCAGGATGTGGGGACATTTTTATGCTGATAAAGGTAAGTAAATTCCCTTTGAGTTTGTGAAGCACGATTGGAAATAAATGCACACAGAGTATTCAGGTCACCTGGGAATCACAGAGGGGACCAAGGGAGAATCTTCACAGCAAAAGTTAGGAAGTTACTAATCCCAGCATACCCTGTGGACCTCTAAAGAGCTAAATACAGTGGTTCTCAGCCACAGAATACTGCGGAGAGGGGGAGTGAGCAAGCTTTATTGATGAGAAATTCAGGCATACTACCTCGTCCTGTGAAAGAAAAACAGGTCGAGAAACTGCTAGCTGAAAGAATCAAAGCAACATGCCTTATTTACACTTAAAAGGGCATTTGTTAGTCCAAGATTTGATTTTGATCCTAAATTTGCCTTATCTTATTTAACTGGGAAGTCTATTAGTTAGACTTGCAGCTTAATCTTGAGGTAGGCAGACAGTGGTCCTCTAAAACGTCCATGTGCTAATCCCCGGAACCTGGGAATGTTACCTGAGAGGACAAAAAGGACCTAGCCGCTGTGATTAAGTTAAGCCTCTTCAAATGTGGAAGATTATCCTGGATTATCTGAGTGGGTCTGATGTAATCACAAGCATCCTTATCAGAGCAGGAGTCGGTGTGATGAGGGCAGCAGAGATTGGGTGATGTGTTTTGAAGATGAAAGAAGGGGCCCAAAGCCAAGGAATACACACAGCCATCAGATGTTTAAAAAAAAAAAAAAAAAAAAAAAAACAGAGAAACCAGTTCTCTCCTCAGAACTTCCAGAAGGAATCAGCTCTATACACACCTTGATTTTAGTCCAGCAAGACTGATTTTGAAGTGCTTCCAATTCCTCCAGAATTGTAAGAGAATAAATGTGTTTTGTTTTAAACCACTGTTTGTGGCAACTTGTTACCACAGTATGAGAACACTAATGTAACCCCCAGGCCTAGTAGCAGACTCAAGGTGGCCCAGGACGGAGGGCCCCAGGCTTAGAGCAGTACAGCCAATCAGCTAGTCTGATAGAACCAATAAACTCATTAGTTATTTCTCTCTACAACTTACTTTTTTTTTCATCCTCTTGAAAACAAAGACCATCATCTAATCCAGTGTTTTGTTTTTCCTTATTGGCATTGCTCAAGCCTAAATTTGAAAGAAACAGTTCTGTATCAGGTCTTAAACTGACAACATTTGACCTATCAGGCAAGAATACCAACTAAAATTAACATAAGACAGGGAATGCCACCCTTAATTACAAGCGTTCAGATCCTAAAGGTTGGGATCACTTTTAGAACCTCAATTCAGATTTATGTTTGACCCATATCATGTCCCTACTATGTGCCAGGTACTTACATGTTGACATTTGGAATATCTCCCCAAGCAGCACAGTGGGTTAACTTTGCAGTTACTGGATATCCATGCAGTTTGAAATAGCCATTATTGTTAGAAGTTAATAGGTAACTTATTTTTCTCAGCAACTGACCTAACTCTGTAGGGCACCTGCTGTCACTGAATGTAAGCAGCAGGTGTCTGTCCATATACCTATCCATCATTCCATCTCAGTAGCTGGGTTGTTCATCATTTGCCTGCCTGCGGTGGCTGTGATATGGAGAAAGCAGATGCTGGGAAAAATTCAGACTTTATCTGTGGCTAAATTATGCTGCGGCCAAATTTAATATATTTTTGTAACTCACAGAGGACCTACTCTGCTTTTGTTTCTTCTGGGACACAGGTAACACACAGAGTACACAGTAAGTCTACATAATGAGAATAAGTAAACAACTTGAGCTCTTTCATGGACTAAGGCATGCACTCCAAACTAACAGGGATCCTGCAAAGAGAAGAAGTACTAATTTTACTGTTTTACTTCTCCTTCAAGGAAATTAAATACTTCTAAATTGTTTCTTCAGAAAAAATTTGAGAAATTGAGCATCTGCTAATTATTCTATTGTTGAATAAAATTAAGTGACAAATTTTCCAAGCTGATTGAGTTGTAACCATGTATCCTATCAATTGATCTATTTCAACATGCATTTCCAGTATTTGGCCTACTGGAAAAATTACCCCATTACTTCTTAATCTAATATTTGGAACTTTTTCTGCCAAGGTTTAACAATAAAAGTAAATAAAATTATTTTTCTTGGTGTATCATCTTTTTCTCAATGCTGTTTTCTATTTCTATTTAGCCTACAATCATAGTAAATGGAAATTCAATCTTCTGTTATGATGATAGTCTCAGTTTTGGGGATGCCTATCAGAGTGGAAGGAAAGCATCTCTGTAGAATTCTATATGCCTGAGAAAAAAATAATCAAAAACTGTTTATTCACTTATCAACAAACGTTTATTGAGCATCTGGATACCTTGCTATCATTTCTTTATTTCTTTTTGTCTTTTTCCCCTATTCTCTTCCTTCCTAGTTGGCATCATATTTCTGAAACCGAAAAATCTAGAGATGAACAAAATGAAAACTCAATTCTTAAATAAAGACTTAGGGCTTAATAAATAGTAACAATGCAGGGGAACTGTTCTGTTATGGAAGGGTGCAAGATGTACAATGGGGAGTGTGAGGAGGGAAAGACCATCTGTGCATGGGAGCATCAGGGTAGGCTTCACAGAGGAAGTAACACCTAGAGGTTTGAGTAGGAATTCTCCAAGTGAACAGGATTGGGGGTGTATTAGTTTTCTATCTCTGTGTGACAAATTACCACTTTGTAGTGCCTTAAAACAAACAAACAAAAAAACCCCACATTTGTTATCTCGTGGTTGCTGTGGATCAGGAGTCAGGGCATGGGTTGGTTTGTTTCTCTGCTTGAGGTCACACAAAGCTATATTGAGATGTTGGGTGGGCTACATTCTCATCTAGAGGCTTGACTGGGGAATAATCTATTTTTAAGCTCATTCATGTTGTGGACAGCCTTCAGTTCCCCATGGTTGTCTGACTGAGGACCCTACAGTTTTGCTGGCTATTAGACAGAGGATATCCTTAGGTCCTAGAAGTCACCTGTAGTTTTTAAAGGCTGCCAGAATTTCCTAACTATGTGGCCTCCTCCTATATGACTTCCTACTTCAGTAAGCCAACAAAAACAGTCTCTAGTCTAGTCTGCTAAGAGAGTCTTATATGATGTAACAAAATCATGAAAGGACATCCCATCATCTTTGACATATTCTATAGGCTAGAAGTAAATCACAGGTCTCACCTGCATCCAAGGAAAGAGGATTATACAAAGACATGAAGAGAAGGAGGGACACATTGAGGGTCATCTTAGTGTATGTCCCCCACATGGGGTGGTTAGAGGAATGGGAGGAACAGATAGATAAGAGAGTGTGTAGGGAATGAACAGTGGTTTGGTATAGCTGTAATGGGATGGGGGACTCACAGTAAGACTCAAGGTAGATAAAAATCATTGCTGGGGCGTGGCGGGTAGAGACAGGTAGAGACAGGCTGGGTTATGGACATTGGGGAGGGTATGAGTTATGGTGAGTGCTGTGAAATGTGTAAGCCTGATGGTTCACAGACCTGTAGTCCTGGGGTAAATAATACATTATGTGTTAATAAAAAAATAAATAAAAACAAAGCCTTCAATAAGCATTTGGACATAACAGATGCTCAACTGTGAGTTCATTTGATACTAGTTTCTCTTATTAAGAGTCTTTTCTTCTCAGAAATTGTCTACATTTAGAAAGTTTATGTTATATGATATATCATTAATATACTATTGTATATTATATGAAATTTTATGTTATATTATTACAATTACTATACTATTACTAATATGTTATTTATATGTCAGTTCTGCTTAATACAATCTGATTAAACTAAATTTTGTAAAAAAAAATTCATTGCTCACATTCAGTTAGTGCTTACTCAATGCCAGGGGACTTTATATATGTTAAATCACTTAATCCTTACAAAAACCTCATGAGGTAGATGTTATCACCATTAAGGGATAAAGAAACTCAGCTCAGTAAAGTTAGGTAACCTGACTAAGATTATACAGCTTGCAAGTGGTGGAATTGGATTCTAACTGTTTGGCTCCTAAGTGTGTATCTTTCTTTTTTTTAATTTATTTTTATTTATTTTCAGCTTAACAGTATTCATTATTTTTTCACCACACCCAGTGCTCCATGCAATCCATGCCCTCTATAATACCCACCACCTGGTACCCCAACCTCCCACCCTCCCACCACTTCAAACCCCTCAGATTGTTTTTCAGAGTCCATAGTCTCTCATGGTTCCCCTCCCCTTCCAATCTTCCCCAACTCCCTTCTCCTCTCTAACTCCCCATGTCCTCCATGCTAGTTGTTATGCTCCACAAATAAGTGAAACCATATGATAATTGACTCTCTCTGCTTGACTTATTTCACTCAGCATAATCTCTTCCAGTCCCATCCACGTTGCTACAAAAGGTGGGTATTCATCCTTTCTAATGGAGGCATAATATTCCATAGTGTATATGGACCACATGTTCCTTATCCATTTGTTCGTTGAAGGGCATCTTGGTTCTTTCCAAGATAATTTCAATTCAGCCACTGGCGACGGTGGCCATTGCTGCTATAAACATGGGGGTACAGATGGCCCTTCTTTTCACTACATCTGTATCTTTGAAGTAAATACCCAGGAGTGCAATTGCAGGGTCATAGGGAAGTTCTGTTTTTAATTTCTTGAGGAATCTCCACACTGTTCTCCAAAGAGGCGGCACCAACTTGCATTCCCACCAACAGTGTAAGAGGGTTCCCCTTTCTCCACATCCCCTCCAACATATGTTGTTTCCTGTCTTGTTAATTTTGGCCATTCTAACTGGTGTAAGGTGATATCTCAATGTGGTTTTAATTTGAATCTCCCTGATGGCTAGTGATGATGAACATTTTTTTCATGTGTCTGATAACCCAAATTTGTATGTCTTCATTGGAGAAGTGTCTGTTCATATCTTCTGCCCATTTTTTGATATGATTGTCTGTTTTGTGTGTGTTGAGTTTGAGGAGTTCTTTATAGATCCTGGATATCAACCTTTTGTCTGTACTGTCATTTGCAAATACCTTCTCCCATTCCATGGGTTGCCTCTTTGTTTTTTTGACTGTTTCCTTTGCTGTGCAGAAGCTTTTGATTTTGACTAAGTGTGTATCTTTAACCACTACACAACCTGGTCTCTGGGAAAGTACTGAGGGGTGAAAGGAGAAGACTACAAAGGATCTCGTTAAGGAAAGTGAATTTGTTCCAGGAAGCAGTGAGGAAACACTGTTGAGTTTTGAATCAAGGGGATGGATGTTCAGACTGACACACTGCCAATGGCTCAGAAGAAGCACCAGTGTAGGTGAGGGAAGGTGAGTTATTGGATGAGTCCTGGGATGAATGGAGTATAGGGTTGGGGAGGAGGGAATAAAGAAGAGATCTTTGGAAAATGTACATGCTCTGACTCGGCGACCAAATGTGAGGGCTGGGTGTGCAGTGGCTGAATTGAAGAAGAAGAGTGTGCCTCAGATAACTTCCAGGTTCCTGGCCTGAATGATTTGGCATGTGATGGAGCATGAGACTCATCTATCAAGCTCAAAGTTACTGGAAACAAGAACTATATTCTTCTTTTTTTTTTTTAATTTTTTTAAAAATTTAATTTTATTTTTTTTCAGTGATCCAAAATTTATTCTTCTTGTTCAGTGTCACATCCGTTGGGCCCAGCATAGACCCTTGCCCATGATTATAACAGCAAACATTTGCATGGTGCTTACTATAATGTTCTGAGAACTTGCTTATATTTACTTGTTTAATCCTTACAACACTCTATGAGATACACTACTATTATCCACATTTTATAAAAGAGGAAATTGAGGTATACCATGGTTAAGCAACCTGACAAATTTTACACTGCTGGTAAGTATCATAGCCAAGACTCGAGCTCAGGTGGGCTCTGTTCAGAGTCCAGGCACTTAACTACGGCAGTATGTCGTATCCAAAACAGATGCTCAGTAGTATTTGTTAAATGTTGTTTTGTGACTTCATGAATGTAGAACAAATATTTAAAATACGATGTGATAAATTTGTCAGTAGCCTAAATGGCCTTTGTATAAGTCTCCATTACCACATTTAGGAAACTATTCTAAAGATATGTTGAAATATCTTTCTATCCTACTACTCTTGAGTTGCTCACACATAAGGGCTGGGTTCTATTCTAGACATTTTCACTGTGTCTTGTGCAATGCCCTCAATAACCATTTGTGGAGTGAATTGCTTTCTTGTATTATATATATATATATATATATATATATATACATATAATTTATAATTTTTAAAATGTCTTTACGACATTAATTTATTGAAAACTGACATAAAGCAGAGCAGATAGCAGTGGGTCCTGTTATTCCTATTTTATAGCCATGGACACCAAGCCAGAAAAGAGTCACCAAATGAAACCTCAAAGTTCAAGTCTTCATCATAACTTAAATCTTCGTGGGAATAATGGGGACAGTAAGAATGTCAAATTCTCAGCCTAAATACTTAATATAATGGTAGTGATTCTTTGCAATTTTTCTTTTTACAAGTACATCAGGGACTCAATAAGGACATGAGTACATGGGGTATGCTAAAACTAAAAGAACACAAGAAAGTATCACAACTGACATTAAGTGATTCATTAACTAATTAAATGACCATCAGAGTGTAGTTTAAAGAAGAGGTCTATTTATTGAATAAATGGATTAAAAATAAAAAGCAAGGGGAACAGACTCTGACTGCCACCCTTGCTTTAGGCATATGCCCACTTCTGTCACTCTGACCTCTTATCCACTTACTAATTCAAAATAAATTTAAGAAAATAACCCTCATCAGCAGGCTTTCAAACTACTCCACAGGTAAGACTAACAGTCTCTGTTTTTCCTTTCAAAATTCACCCTTATTCTTCCCTTAATCTATATCAATTGTCTAATTTTCTTCCATTATTTGAAGAGCATCTTTTTTCCATGTTCTTTTACTCTAAGATAACATCCTGAGAAATAAAATGACTTATTTAACTTCCACCCCCTTTTTTCTTGTTTGCTTGCTCTGTCTCCTCTACAACCTTCTACTACCTTTCCACACAGGAAGATATCAACTTCATCTGCTTTAAGACTTGGTTCAGGAGTTCTTTCGGGTTAGACTGACTTCTAGAAGGTCCTCCCTGGCCCATGATTCCTAGTATTCATGCCCTTCCATAATCCCCTCCCCCTTGAGAATGAGCTGAACTTAGTGATTTGCCCAGCATTGGCAAAAGTACTGGGGCTATTAGTGTGGTAAAAATGATGGCATGTCACTTCCATGCTAATTGTGATGTCATCTTGTAAGTAGGCTCTCTCTTTTGTCTTCTTGGCTTGCATGTTTTGATGAAGCAAACTGCTATGCTGGAGAGATCTATATGGCGAGGAACCAAGGACAGCTTCCAGCCAATGGTAAAGCATTAATGCCTTTGGCCCATTAGTTGGTCCAATAGTGCCCACAGAAATGAATTCTGCCAACAACTGCAGAGATTGGAAGTGGATATTTCCCCCAGTAGAGCTTTCAGATGAGACTGCATACCTGGACCAACAGTGTGATTGCAGACTTGCGAGAAACCGTGAAACAGAGAACCCAGCTAAACTATGCCCAGATTTCTGACCCACTGAAGTGATGTGATTATATATGTGTGCTGTTTTAAACCCACTAAGTTTTGGAGTAATTTGTTGCATAGCAATAAATTAACATCTCCCTTCCAAGGAGCTTCCCTACACCCTAGGCACCTCTCCTTTCAACAGCCATCTGTATAGCTCTATTCTTGTACTTAGAACATGGTATTCTAATTATGTTTGTCTTTGTTTCCTGCTCTGCACCGAGCTCATTGAGGGCAGTGACCTGATTTATCTCCTAGCACAGCACCTGGTTCAACAATAATTGTGTGTTAAGTAATGAACATATATTCAATAGCCCTCTCTGCTCCCACTGTTCTCCCACCAATCACCTGCAATTGGTGCCATTAGGGCAAGAGAAGATGGTTCAGCAACAGTCATCTCAGGTAACTGCTATAATTCTTCCTGTGCCCCTGTTCTGTTTGTCCCTTTGAGCAACATATCAAGGCAAAAATGGGAAGAGTGGATTTGAGATACATTGTCTTTGATCTTTCAGTCAATCTTATGAGTGAGGTATCAGGAACCAATGTATAAGGAGGAAATTAATGTTCTGTATAGAGTTGTACAGCTGTTGAGTAGCAGAGTCAAAGTTACTATCAAACTGTCTGATTTTTAATTCAAAGCAAATCTCTATTCACAGTTATGCCATGCTACATGATCCTGGACAAAGTTTCCTAACCACGAGGGTAAACTGGCAAAATGAGAATAATAACAAAGATAAATGCTATTTAAAAACAGTTGTTGAGTTCTTGTTCTATAACAGGAATTATTCTAAGTCCTTTAAATGTGTTTACTTGTGAAATTCTTGCAAAACCTATGAGGTAGGTATTTTAAGATATGTGGCAATTATAACTGATGAAAAAATAAAATAAAGTTTATAAATTCTTCTCAACAAATGAACTGGAGGCTCCCATAATGCTCTGTGCTCCTGCTTAAGAAAATCTTCCAATTAAGCTTTCTTCTCTCAAAAATCAACCTATGTTTTGCATCTCTTTTCCATTTCAAGACAAGAAAACTGAGAGAAGAAAAGGTTAAGTAAGTTCCCAAGGTCATACGCTTCAGTGGCAGAGCAAGGATTCAACTCAGGTGGTCCAGGTCTGGTAATCAGCCTGGATTTAGGGGACATGATTCATCTCAGGTAATTTTGACTTGTTCCTGTAAGAGAGTAGAATGACAGAGCACTGTTCCCATGTATTGGAATCCTAGGTTCCCAAGACAAAATTAATTTGGAGATCCATTTCTCTTTTGTTAATGAGCATCAATTTTTCTCTGGAGAGAGGACCCCTCCTGTTATAGATCCCCACTGCAGTGTAGGAGCTCTAATTAAGTCTATGCAAAGTACATAAAAAAAGGAAATAATGAGAATCTGCAATTCAGAAAGACATGACTCTGGTAGCAACCTTGCACACAATTTGGCCAGATTTTGTCCCTTCTTTTTAGCTTCCTATGGCTGTGAGCGATGGGAGAGAGATGCAAAAATAGTTAATTTTTGAGAGAAGAAAGCTTAATTGGAAGATTTTTCTCAGGCAGGGGCATGGAGCATTATGTGAGAGCCTCCAGTTCATTTGTTGAGAAGAATTTATAAGTTTTTATCTTATTTTTTCATCAGTTGTAATTGCCACATAAAAAGTCAAATAGTTCTGCAAGACTTCTGAAAAAGATCCCCTCCTGCCCAGTTCCTACTCCTTCCTGCCCACCCCCCACCAGGCAAGCTCTTCAAAGCCTTTTCAGCAGTCTCTCTTGATATTTACCTACATACTTTCAAATAACTTGCTCATCCTGCTACCTCTTGATGATTTCAGTTTTAGACATCATTCTGGAGAAGGATTTGTCACTGGCATTTTATATGTCAAGTTAGCATTTCCTTTTCAGACATTTCCTCAAGAATAAAGAAAATATGGCAAAGGGGTAATAGTTCCTCCACATAGAAAGTACCTACAGATTTGTACAAAGCACCTTGAGATCGTGGGGTAGGTAGGGAAAGAGAATAATGACCTGAGACAACGAAGAGTGGTAAGCAAGCGTTTGGGGGAAATACGCATCACCATCTTGGAATTAAATATGAAAACTAAAGCAAGCTGGAGGTGCCATTTGAAATTTAATATATTAGCAAAGAGAAAGTTTAAGGAAACACACACAGTGCTGGTGGTTGTCGTAAGTTGAAACTCTCATGTTTTTGATGGAACATTTTTGAAAATCAATATGACAATATGTACCAAGTGCCAGGAAAGTGGTGATATTGTTTGACCCAATAATCCACTCCTGGAAACTTATCCTAAGGAAATAATATAACAGAAGCAAAAACCTGTGTGTACCAACATGTTCATTGTAGCATTACTTATAAGAGAGAAAGAGAACAAGACACACACACACGCGCGTGCGCGGCCAGTGTAAGTACAGAGCTTCATACATTAGCATGAATCACTGGATGGATTACTTTCTACCTATTAAAAGTGATAAACAAGAAGGTTTTATGAAAACATGAAATATATTTATGACATCCTGTTGACTGAACAAAGTTGAACATAAAATAGTATATATTCTCCAATTTTAATCACATATGAACAAGTATACATACAGGCGTGGCTACGGTACAAGCGACATGGGTGTTGGAAAAGGATGAACAGGTTTGAATTCTAGGTCTTTCATTTACAAGTGTTCCTTGGGCTTTAAAAAAATACTTTGCTGAGACTTGTTTGTTGCATCTATAAAACTGTGAAAAATATGAACTTTTTAGTGTTGGTATAAACATTAGAGAAACATATGATCGGCAGCTAAGATAGTACCCAGCATATTATTGTAAGGGCTCAATAGACGGTTGTAAGCATTGCTAACATGTGGACCATATTCAGGAGGGTGGGGGAGCTATGTTAGGGACCTGGAACCATGAGTGCTCCTGTGGCCCTTAGAAATTTTTACATATGCAGAGAATATAAACTGCAAATATTTACATATATAATACATGTCTATATATACATTTTATAAGTTATATATATGTGTACACACATATATACACAAATATATAATTGCTATAAGAACATTTTAAATTGATGGAATCACACAGAGCATCTTCATCAGTAACGAAGGCTGGTGTTTCTGAAGGTGTCATGATGAAATGACTCAGGAGCAGAGAGAAAGGAAGGCTGGGAGCCTCGGTCGGTCTGTTATACCTCTGTTCTCTTTTTATTGCCCTTGGCTCTCCCAGCTCTTTGTTCTCCTGTGGGCAATTGCTGCTGGAACTGGTGCATTCCTGCTAAATGGCATTTTAACCCTGGTATTCCCACCACTCTATGCTCTATGCTTAACTGACATTTGCATGGCAGATGGCGCAAATGGCCTAGCAAATATATACTGGGTCAGTGTTAAAAAACTGCCAGATTGATGGCTTTGTTGGCTTTGTGCCTCCAAGCAGAGACACGACTAGAAATTGCACAGAGACTCAATTTTCCAGACCAACTTGTGGGCTTTCTGCTCCTCTCTTGCTATGGGCAATCAGTAGAACAGGTGAAGATGGGGCTAGTCTGATTGGCTTCACTTTTAAATAGACACTGATGTGGGCAGATGGGTTGGCACACAGTGTGCTGAACTGGGAGCTAAATCTTTCTACTTCTAATCCTGCCTGCATCAGATTTGCTCAGGAATGGAAGCCAAATCTTAACCTGTTCACTTCCAGAGTGTTCCATCGGCTAATACTGAGCTGCTTTCAAGAAGTGTCGTAAAGGCTGATTTAGGAAGGTAGAACATTTTATCTAAGTGGTTAAAAAAGACGGGTTTACTTAATACATCTTTGTCCCTAACTACCTTTGGGGAAGAACAAACCATTGACTTGGCTTGGACCTTTTTTTTGGCCCTTAGGATTTTCGTCTCTGTAGCACAATTATTTCTATGTTTGAGATCTTCCCAACTAGACTATCAGTTCCTGGAGGACAGAGACCAAATCTCATATATGCTTGTCTTGCTTATGGCATGTAATAGGATCTCTTGTCAATGGTACTTCTCAGTGCCTAGTACCCCCTGCTATTGGGGTAAAGAGCCCAAAGTTTTATTGTTATCTCAATAGATGACTGTGAACATGATGTGATAGCTAGGAAAGATCCTACTTAGATGCCTCTCTTCTCAGTATCTGCTAGACCATATTCTTCATACATGTGACTCTCGAATTTCTTATGCCAATGGCTCTGAGCCCACTTCCAGAACCTGCATGGGCCTCTTCCAAGGGGACCTTCTTCCCTGTTCTCCGAAGAGAAGATGATCCTAGTGTTTGTATCCTTCGGCCTGAGGGGTAACCATAGGAACAGCTGTTTTGGGAGAGGAGGAAAAAGGTAGAGCTGAAGCCTGGAAACATACCTGAGGAGGTGATTGCAGGTGGGGCTGGGGCCTGGAAGTGAGGGTGGTGAATAGGAGGTAGGAGCTGATGTTCCCCAGGCTGCCATGTTTCTATACAGCTCATGGTGATCCAAGAGTTTAAATCTGAAGCTGGCCTTCAATTTTTCATACTGAGATAGAACTGTATGACAAGGTATATTTTTCCAAGCAGACAGATAGAATGTACTTTATTTCACACGTGTTAGCCTGATTTATAACTTTTAAATATATGGACGTAGAGTAGTAAGCTTCCATCTTCCACTCGTATTCTCACTCCTGAGCCCTGCAAATTTTGAGGGCAGGCTCATGTCAATGAATTCAACTTGCAGAATAGTATTGGGATGGAAAGGTGATGTCAGTCCCTACATTTTATCAACTTGTTTCACCTTCCTCTACATAGGTATCTTTGAATGTAGCAAATGACAGAGAAACAAAGGTAAAAGACCCCCACTTTATGCAGGTTTTATCAAGAATACTTTCCTTATATGAACCTGAAACCACATTGAGTCAATCCCTCTTCTTTCAATATTGAGAAGTTAGGGAAGAACCTGAATGACAGAGTAGTTGGAAGAACAATACAACTTTGTTATATATAATCGCCTGAACGATGACCAACTAAATATTGCAAAGTTTAAGTCCTCTGGGTCTCCTTTAGTAAAAAGATGATGAGCTCATTAATGGCTCTAAATGAAATGATATAACTCATAAATCACTTGAAAACAGTATTTTCTAAAAGAGACTAAACGTTTCATTTGTATTTTTGTACAGAGCTTATTTACTTAGGTCATTTCATCCCTGACCTTTTGTTTTCTAAGATAAGGTGAACTTGGGCCTCTTTCAAGTAAGAATAATGACCAGATTCCAAGATGAGCAGGGCCCAACTGGCAGAGTTTTATGGTGCTGATTAGTGTCTGAGCACAGGACCCGGCAGGTAAGATTCCAGACCCAATGTCAAGCATCCAGTTTTTCCTCTGAGACACCTTTGGGAGAGCACAATCATCAAGATAATGATTATTACAATTTATAGAAACATTTTATTGTTCCTTTTCAAATGATTTTTAAAAATCCCACTATAAGCAGGAAGAAATTAAATTCAGAGGGAAAACAAGAACTTTATAGGCCATCTGCTCAGACTTTCAAATTTAAATTTTATACATAAGAGCACATTAGCTGTGGGGAAAAAATGTGATCACATTTTGTAGCTGTCTGAGCAATGAAGAAATTTCCCTCGTTGGGCTTTCTGCATGGAAATAAAAGGAACCGTTTTGCTGGAGAAAATGAAATGGCTTCGGTATGGGGGAAATTTGCTATTCACCATTTTATATTTATGGAGTGCTGAACTTACACCGTCCTTTATAAAATATGAAGTAACGGTCCATGCCTCAGGGGTTCACAGGTGACGTTAGGCAAACAGTATTGGAGAGCACCTCACAAAGAGAAACTCGAGCCCCTGACAGCCTGTTAGTGGTGGTGAGTAACGGGATCGAGGGGGAAGGGTTCAGGGCGACAGTGCATCCATCTGTGCAAGCGGGGGCACAGACACAAGAGGGAGGGGAGGCCGCTCCTCTGCACCCCTTCTCCTGAGCCCAGGGCCTTCACCATACAGCCTGGTCCTACTGGCAGTCCTACTGACCTGTGCCTTTTAGGCATGTGCTTTCTCACATGGGAAGATGCAGTTTACAGCATGAAAGAGTCACTGAGTCGAGAGCGGGGGACAGCAGCGTTGCTCTCCCTGGCCGCTGACCCCTGAGAGCCGTAGCTTGTGGCTTTCCTAGGAATGGTCAGGACAGCATTTGATGAGGTCAGGCTGCTTCTGCTGCCTCAAACCCACCTGTCTGATGCTCTGTGACAGGGAGAAGAGAGGTCGTGGCGAACGCCAGGACAATTAGTGGGCCCTGTTGCTTTTTTCACTGCCTGTCTTCCTCTCTGGGCTGTGATCACCAGAGAAACTTCCATCCTCATTTGGTCAAACGAAGCCTGGCAAACAAACGAAGCCTCTATCCCCCCACTTTGTTTGCTGTGAAAAGATAAAGGAGGCACGGGGAACATCCAAACTGATGGAATGAAGGCTGACCCTGGTAGGCAACACAGTCTTTGCCAGCTGACCCTAGGAGCCGATAACTTAAAGCACCTAATTTAGAGAGGTATGTGAAATCGTTAAAAAAAAAAAATACTAATTAAGGAAAACCAGCTACAGGGAAAACTGTGAACTGAGGGTCATGAAAAACAAATTAAATTCATCTGAGTCGGTGCTATTTTAGAGAAGCCTAGAAAGGCTTAAATTAATCTGATGATAAATGAGTGAAAGGAACACAGAACTCAAAAGGAATGATAAGCACTGAAAATCAAAATTTGTTCAATGATAAGATCTTAAAAGCAAAATAGCATAGCAGTGCAGAGTCTGGCATCAGTAGTCAGACCACCTGTGTTTGAATTTTAGGCCTCCTGTCTTCTAGCTGTGTGAGCTTGGGAAGTTAATTACCCTCTCTGTGCTTCCAGTCCCTCATTTATAAATGGGGCTAATCATAGTACTCAGTTCACATAATTTTCAAGAGGCTTAAATGAGATAACACATAAAAAGTCCTTAACAGCGTGCCAGAGAGATGGAAAATGTTCCCTAAATATTTAGCAATTTTAACCCAGTGATTTTTCAAACTATGTGTCAGAGTCCTAAGGTTCTGTAAGTCTCATTCTGGAACATCTGTAAGTTTAAGGGAAGGATAAGCAGAGAAAATTTGGTTCCCATCTGCAATCACCATAGTTTCTCAGCTTTTGTATATTTTGTTTTAATTTCTGTTAGCTGTTTTATTTGAGCAAAACCCTCTACGTTAAAACAAAACAAAACATGCATTAGAAGGCATCTGTGATCCGGTCTGTTTTCCCGGGTAATTCAGGAATCTTGTCCTTATCTGTCAGTCATCCTGTCTCTTCTTGAACTTCTGCAGATAATGGGCTTTTACCAACGCATAGACCTTTACAATTGAGGGTTGTTCCAATGATTAGAAACGTCTTTTCCATATTGCCTCACCTGATTTCACACTCAGGGTCTAGTTTTGCTCTCTAAATATGGCCAACGCCAACTTCTTTCCTGAAAAGGTCCCTTTAGATATTGGAAAGTGAACAAACAATTATGTTCTTTGAGATCTTCAGTTGCTAGAGGCAGAAACTGACGCTGGCAAGCCTAAAAAGAAGACAAATTTCTTGATGAGCCATTAGGCTGCTCACAGAATTGAAGAGAAGTTGGAGAACCAGGCAGAGAAGAAAAGGCAAGAGTCTTGGTCCCTCTGGAGTTTTTGGTGACATGACCCACTTTGGTCTTCCTCTCCTACATTCTTTCAGTTATTCCACCGAACACGTGGTTCCCATTCTCCCTGCCCATCAGTTCACCAGCCTCTCTCCAACAGCAGGGCCTGGAGAAGCCCAGAGCACTCAGTGTGTGCTCCCCTGAGCTCAGTGAATCTTGGGATCCTTTTTTATTTTTTTTTACATGATATTTATTTATTTGAGAGAAAGAAAGAGAGAGAGAGAGCACAAAAAGGGGAAGAAGCAGAGGGAGAGGGAGAAGCAGACTCCCTGCTGAGTAGGGAGCCCAGATGGGGGCTTTGATCCCAGGACCCTGAGATCATGACCTGAGCCCAAGGCAGACACCCAACTGACTGAGACACCCAAGCGCCCAAATCCTGGAATCCTTTCATGTAGTTATCATCCTTCCAGTCATACTACAATATTGATTTACTTGCCAAGGGACCCATGTCTGTTTAGTTGATTAAAACCTCAAGAGTAAGGCTTCCAGATTTACCCATAAAATACACAACACTCAGTTCCATTTAAATTTCAGACAAACAATGAGTAATTATTTAGTATAAGTATGCCCCACATATTTTATCTGGCAATCCCACTTACTGGTTTTTTATTTTTTTAATAGAATTGGCTGTGGAACCAATGCTTGTTCATCTTCTGTACCTTATTTTAGAAGCTAAGCTCAGGAATTTGCATTTATCTCAATTAAATTTCATTGCATTAATTTCAGTTTCTCTTTCCAACTTGTCAGAAGTTTAAAATCTTGATGTTACGAAGTCAGTACTCACTCTACTTCTCAACCTTGAATCCCTAGTTTGATATGGTGACCAGATAGGGCAGGAGAGTGGAGGTCCGTGGAGGGAAAGGTAAAGAGAATAATGGAGTGTAGAAAGGATGCTGGGAGTAGGGAGATAGGCACTCAGAAAGAAGGACTCAGCATACAAAAAGTTTTAGGGAAATTGGAGAAAGAGAAAGAAAGAAACATAAATAGAAAGGAGGTATCAGTTGGAGTTTTTAATTTCAGCTAACCGCTCCATTTAAGCAAAAACAAAAACAGAACAATATGTGAAGATATGAGAGGCTTGCAGATCCAATGGGACATTTGGATACAAGGCAAGAATCCAGGTCTGGGCACCAGGAACTGGCCTCACTGGGCAAGTTCCTCACAAGGAATGATTCCTTACAAGAGCAAAGGCTCTGAGGTAGAAACAAACTGGGCTCAAAGCCATTTGGGTTCTTGTCAGCCTGGTGAGTGACCTCCACCTGGCCCCACAGCCTTGGGTCATAGGTGGGCTCTGGCAAAGAGTAACCCTCTGGCTGAGACTAAGTCACAGCCCATCCCACCTCACGGCAGTGTTGAATGGAGGGGAACTTTGGTCAAACCCTTTGATCTCTATGGTGGAACCCTCCACACAGTCTCACAAAGGGATCAGGGTACAATTAGGAGGGGGCTTTTATTCCAGACAGCCAAAAAATCAATCAAAATCAATCAGTCAGTCAACCCATTATTTGCCAAGTAAGCAAGGAAACAAACATAATATTCCCCCATGCAAAGATTAGAATAGAGTCCTATGCAGAGACTCACTCTATGCTGTCTTCAGCCCAGGCCTCTCATCGTTGCTGCTAGCCAGTAAGTGTGTCTACTCAGTACTCTGATAGTATGTCTGAGCTGAAGCAATGCCAACAAACTCTATCCAGAATCAAACTCGGGCTCTGCCCCAGCCCTACCTCCAGGCGGTGTCTTCTCTGTGAACACTGCATATTCCAAATCTGGTGTCATCTTTATCCTTACCACTCTTTCATTCTTCATATGAAATATACCTGCAGGTCCCGTTGAGTTTACTCTTTAACATCTCTTGAATCTGTTCCTTCCATCTCCTCACCTCCACTAGCCTAACCCATTCTAATCCTACCCCTCATGTTTACTACCATAAAAACCACATCACTGAGCTCTCTGAATCTACTCTGTGCCCCCACTACCCAGACTGTTCCCCACTACCCAGACTGCTCTCCACCCTGCATCCAGAGGAATCTTCCTGAAATGAAAATTTGAACATGACACTACCCCCACCCCCAGCATCTCTCAGCCTGGAATATTTCAGTGGCTTTCCATTGCACCTAGAAAAAGATGGAGATCTTAAATTTAGCCTACATGGTTTTAAATGGTCTGATGCCTAAATAGTCCTCTCCAAACTCCATATCTGGGGTAGGGGGTGAGGATGTGTGGTAGTGTGTGTGTGGTTGAGTGGTTTCCAGTGGCAGCATCCACAGCAAGAGTGTCTGTTGGATAAGAATCAACCGCTAGTCTTAGAGTTAATTATAGCCTTCATAGAACCCCTATGACATGTATAGTCCTGATCCTTTACGCATGTTTACTTAACTAGAGGCAAGGTCTCGACCAGATGATGGCCCATATTCCTTTTCTTTCTTTCTTTTTTTTGATTAGGAAATTTTTGGAGGGGTGGATTTTTTTTTTATTATGTTATATTAGTCACAGTACATCATTAGTTTTTTTGATGTAGTGGTCCATGATTCATTGTTTGTGTATAACACCCAGTGCTCCATGCAACCCATGCCCTTCTTAATACCCATTACTGACCTAACCCATCCTCTCAGCCCCTCCCTTCTAAAACCCTCGGTTTGTTTCTTGGAGTCCATAGTCTCTTATGGTTTGTCTCCCTCTCCGATTCACCCCCCTTCATTCTTCCCTTCATTCTCCTAAATCTTCCATACTATTTGTTATGTTCCACAAATAAGTGAAACCTGTGATAATTGTGTTTCTCTGTTTGACTTCTTTCACTTAGCATAATCTCTTCCAGTCCCAACCACATTGATGGAAAAGGTGGGTATTCATCCTTCCTGATGGCTGAGTAATATTCCATTGTATATATGGACCACATCTTCTTTATCCATTCATCTGTAGAAGGACATCTTGGCTCCTTCCACACTTTGGCTATTTTGGGTATTGCTGCTATAAACATTGGGATGCATATGGCCATTCTTTTTACTACATTTGTATCTACACCCAGTAGTGTAATTGCAGGGTCATAGGGTACCTCAATTTTTAATTTTTTGAGGAATCTCCACACTGTTTTCCGAAGTGGCTGTACCAACTTGCATTCCCACTGCAGTGTAAGAGGATTCCCCTTTCTCCACATCCTCTCCAACACTTGTTATTTCTTGCCTTGTCAATTTTTGCCATTCTAACAGTGTAAGGTGGTATCTCAGTGTGGTTTTGATTTGAATTTCCCTGATGGCTAATGGGGTTGAACATTTTTTCATGTGTCTGTTAGCCATTTGTGTGTCTTCTACGGAGAAACATCTGTTCATGTCTTCTGCCCATTTTTGACCTGATTATTTGTTTTTTGGTTGTTGAGTTTGAGAAATTCTTCATAGATCTTGGATATCAGCCCTTTGTCTGTAGTATCATTTGCAAATATCTTCTCCCATTTCTTGGGTTGCTTCTTTGTTTTGTTGACTGTTTCCTTTGCTGTGCGGAAGCTTTTGATCTTGATGAAGTCCGAGAAGTTCATTTTTGCTTTTGTTTCCCTTGCCTTTGGAGACATGTCTTGAAAGAAGTTGCTGTGGTCAATGTTGAAGAGGTTTTTGCTTATGTTCTCCTCTATGATTTTGATGAATTCCTGCCACACATTGAGGTCTTTCATCCATTTTGAGTTTATCTTTGTGTATGGTGTAAAGGAATGGTGAAGTTTCATTCTTCTGTACATAGCTGTATTTCTTTCCATCTCATTTTGTGATGTTATAACTGACTACCTGGAAATATTCTGGCCACTAGAGGGCCTCATTGTTTTTTTTCCCCTTGAAAGGCGCTCAAATAGGAGATAAGAACTACAAATATTCAGTGGGCTCCTGCTGCTTCTGGGTGTGTGACCCATGCAAACATTTTGACTATTTTGCTGAAAATGTTTTGAAAATATGTTTATTATCATTGAGTAGTTTTATGCTGAAAACAGTTAACAACAACAAAAAAAGTCTCTTCTGTTGGCATTTCTTAATCTGTAGGTGAAACTGGCCACTTGGAGCTCAGGGGACCTCAACAATACTGAATCCTCTTCTAGCCTCCTTCTGGACTTGAAGAAATACATTTAGGGTTGCAGAAAGCTTCGTGTTTCTGGAACACCCATTTTCAATTGCCAACACTTACATTCTTACCATCACAATCTGCCAAAGAGATTGTCATAATCAATCCTATCATGACCTTTAAGCAAGAAGGAATATATCCTGGTTTGCCTAGTATGACCACCCTCCCCCACTCCTCAAAATGTCCCAGTTTGGGTGATAATGTGGATGACCATCTCATCTATCCATCTTTATATATCAAGCATTATAGAAACTGAAGACTCCCGGGTTACTGCCTTTCCTATGGATTCTTTTCCTCACATACTCTATATTTGATGCCATTTTCCATCCTTCCGCAACATTCAAAATCTGTCCTTTGTGCTATCTGAAGCTCATGATCTCCCTGTGTCCCATTTTTTCCCCCTGTATGTTCTTTTCAACCTCCTGTTCTAACTGAAATCTGACTCTTTTCTGAGGATTCTGTTTCTCATTTGAGCCTGGAGGTGGGGGGGTGGGGGGGTGATGGTGTTCTCCTTGCTCAACATTGCAGCCCTCAGACCACTATCCTTTCTTCTTCCTGGGAACACCCACTTTTGACCCAACTCATGTCATCCCACTATATCACTTTCTCCTCCTCCTCATTGTTATGATGGAAGGGACCCCTCACCCCAGAACACTCTCACTTTGTTCCTTGAAGGTTTTGACTTATCACTCCTTTTCCTTAATGACCCTCCTGACAAAATTCTTGGAAACTTCAAAATTCACATAGACGAGAGTTCCTAAATTCTGGCCTCTTTGCTCTTTGACCTCTTCTCTGGTGGTTATAGCTTTGAACATATCTCAGTCACCAGTACCATGCCCAGATGTTTCATTACCAATAATTGCATGTACTCCATAATCTTCATTTCTATCTTTCATCTTTGCTGTCCACCATCTCTCTAGCTCTCTCCTTTTAGTGTCTGAACTCCAATACTACTTTAATACCCCTAAGATCTATATTGGGTTAACCTCATCATATTCTCAGTATCCCTCACCCTCTCATGTTCTAACAGTCCTCTTTACCACAGTTCATCGCTATACTCCTCCCTGAAATCTTTCCTAGGTAGACAGACATCATTTCATGGGGCTCTTAGATGGTGGAAGCATTTTTTTAGATACCTTTGAATGCCTCAGTGTTCTCAGTAGCAAAGAAGGCTCAGGTGAGAGTAAAGGAAGGGAGCAGGTGTTGTATATACGAGAGGAGCCATGACGGCCTGAAAGGAGTTTCTCAAACTTCAGTGTGCTTGGAGATCACCCAGGGATCTTGTTAAAATGCAGATTCTGATTCAGTAAATCTAGAGTGGGAGCTGAAATGCTACATTTCAAATAAGATCTCAGGTGACACAGACGTCATTGTTTCATGGACCACACTTTGAGCAACAAGTCTCTAGGATGAGGTTTCTTAATGTTGGTACTGTCACCATTTTGGACCAGATAATTATTTATTGTGAGGGACTGTCGTAATCGCTGTAGGACATTTAGCATATTCACTTTTATGGTTTAGCCCCTAGCCCATATATTCCTCTAGCATTCAACTGGAAACACCGAATTCTGGCCAAATCCTACTCTCTGTTCCATACCTCCACCTGTATAGTTGAATATGACTAGAGAAAACAACCTAATCATAATATAAATCCATAAGCATCAAGCAGATTCTTAATGCTGCTCATTGTCCTTACCACATTCTCTTAATCTACTTGAACACTTATTTGCCTACAATAGTGGTTCTTAGCCAAGGTTGATTTTACTCCCTCAGCGGATACTTGGAATGTCTGGAGACTTGTTTTTGAATTTTAGTTCCATATAGTTAACATACAGCATTATATTGGTTTCAGGTACAAAATGTAGTCATTCAACAATTTTATATAATATCCAGTGCTCTTCAAGATAAATGTACTCCTAATCCCCTTCCCCTATTTCACCTATTCCCCCACACACCACCCCTCTGGTAACCATTAATTTGTTCTCTATAGTTAGGAGTTTATTTTTTGGTTTGTCTCCTTTTCTCTTTTTTGTTTTGCTGGTTAAATTCCACAGATACTCGAGTGAAATCATATGATATTTGTCTTTCTCTGATCAACTCCAACCACGTTGTTGCAAATGGTAAGATTTCATTCTTTTTTATGGCTGAATAGTAATATTGTATATGTAGACCACAACTTCTTTATCTATTCACCTATTGGTGGACACTTGGGCTGCTTCTTAGCTATTGTAAATAATGTTGCAATCAACATACAGGTGCATGTATTTTTTTGAATCGGTGTTTTTGTATTCTTTGGGTAAATACCCAGTAGTGTGATTACTGCATCATAGGGTAGCTCTATTTTTAACTTTTTGAGGGAACTCCATATTGTTTTCCACAGTGGTTGCCTCAGTTTGCATTCCTACCAACAGCACAAAAGGATTCCTCTTTCTCCACGTCCTTGCCAACATTTGTTGTTGTTGTTATTTTTTATTTTAACCATTCTGACAGGTGTGAGGTGATATCTCATTGTAGTTTTGAGTTGCATTTCTTGATGATGAGTGATGCTGAGCACCTTTCCATGAATCTGTTGGCTATCTATATGTCTTCTTTGAGAAATATCTGTTCATGCCTTCTGCTGTCTGGAGACATTTTGGATCATCAGAACTGGAGAAGGGTATGCTGTTGGTACATCACAGGTAGGGGTCAGGAATACTGCTAAGCGACTAGTGACCATATTGGGTCACCATAATGATTCCATAAAATAATTGGCAGATAAGGTTATTAAAAATGCTGGGAACATTGTCAGGGGATGCTTGTTTCTTTGTATTGACAATTATATATGCTATTTAATTTAATTTGTACCATAGCACTATGAAGTCACATCCTCAATTTATCAGGAACGGAAGCTCAGGAATATTGAGGACCTTTTTTTTAAAGCTAGTGAATGCAGAATTAGAATGCAAACCCATTTCTGGCTGGCTATCTCCAAAACTCTGTATTTCCACAAGAAACATTACTTATTCCTGATTAACACAGAGCTAGGCCTACACATGCGGAATCATTAAAAATCAACACTTACGTCTCCAGCCCGGCACACTCAGAAGAGACAGTGACTCATAATGGAGGAAAAATGTCAAACTGATGACAAGATAGAAATAACAACACTCTAGCTTAGTTTGAACCATGAGCTGTCTTGATTAATGATTCAACTGCATGGATACTTCATTAATTTGCTCCAGCCTTTTCCTAACTCAGTGGGAGATAGCTGCCTTTTAGATTTTCTGCTCCTGTTTTATTTAATCCAACCCAAGTTTGTTGATACCTTAAGTGAATTATTAGTTCATTGGCACCTTGCTGGTACTACAGTTCATTTGTCCCTAGCCAGTTCTAAAGTCTGGGGAGAAATGAGTGAACTCTTTTGGAAGTGTCCTCTGTGGCTGGGTGGGAACGCTCCTGGTGACCACCTCAGCAACAGACAAAGGCTTCCACCATCTTGCCAGCTATAGGCCAGCGATCTAGAGCTCCTTGAAAGATTTTGTCTTTTAACACTGGACTCAGTTCTTGCTGTGTGGCTGGCCATATCTCCCTCTTACCAGCCAGCATTTCATTTCTGATCTATGGTCGTAGTTAGTACTTAGTTGATGAGTAACGTTCTCTGAGTCAGTGAAACCAGTGCAATGGGTTATACCAGCCATGCCCTGATATAATCCTAGTTCCAGGATTTACCCCCTGAATGACCTAGGGCAATTCTCCGCAAACTGGGGATAGGAACACCTGTGCTATAGTATTTCTTTTAAGAGCTCACTGAACTCCAGCCCAGTGCTTAACACACACTCCTCACTGAGTGCTTGATGCTGTGCTAACCCCTTCCTAAGGGTCACTTCAGTTAACGCTCACAATGGCCCTGAGAGGTAAAATAACATTAAAGTCTTCATTTTATAGATAGGAAAAGTGGGTCAGAGAGAGACAAAGAAAGAGTGAGTGAGTGCTTACATAACAGGCTTGCTGTCACGTAGCCAGGAGATAGTAGCAACAGGTTTCAAACCCAAGCAGATGAACTGCAGAGCTTGTGTTCTTTTTTTTTTCCTCTGTTGATAAATATTTATTTATTTATTTTTCCATTTTTAAATATTTATTTTCAGCGTAACAGTATTCATTGTTTTTGCACCACATCCAGTGTTCCATGCAATCCGTGCCCTCTCTAATACCCACCACCTGGTTCCCCAACCTCCCACCCCCCCCACCGTTCAAACCCCTCAGATTGTTTTTCAGAGTCCATAGTCTCTCATGGTTCACCTCCCTTTCCAATTTCCCTCAACTTCCTTCTCCTCTCTAACTCCCCTTGTCCTCCATGCTATTTGTTATAGAGCTTGTGTTCTTAATCATTAGCCAATAATGCTCAGAGTGAGTAGTTAATAGGAGGTGACTGTGTTGTCATCTTTGATGATGATTTTACTGTTTTTACCCTTCTTATGTGGCTCCCTTCTCAACTTTCCAACTTCCTTGGGGTCTATGTCTATATAAGAGAATGCTCCTTTGTTTTTTTTTTTTTTTTTCATTTAACAGATATTCCTAAAAACACAGATTATGTGCCGTATAGAGTCTCACCTAAGACAAGTAAACCAGAGAGACATGATTCCTGAATTCCTGGAATAGTCCAGTGGGGAAGATACATTGTACAAAATGTGCCAAATAATGAATTAATAAAGAAGAATTCAAGAGAGTTAGTAAAGCTGAAAACAGGGGAGCTCTAACCCTGGCAGCTACAGGGTGCCAGGAAGGCCTCTTGGGTTAGAAGAATTCTCTTCCTCTTTCCTGGAAGCCTCTAGGGAGGGATGTTAGGGCTTTTGTTTTTGTTTTCAGGGTTTTTGTTTGTTTGTTTGTTTGTTTTTTGAGGAGATCCAGAACAGACTGTCAGAATAATTTTTATGCTAACTTTCTTATTAAAAAAAATCAAAATAATTCATGGGTTTAAAAATCATAAACAGACCATTAGGAAAAACAGAGTTATTGAAGTAGGTTAAATATATATATAATATGTTCATATATATATATTTTTTCATATATATTTTTTCATATATGTGTGTGTGTATATGTGTGTGTGTATATTGTATATATATTTAAATATATATATTTTTTTTTTTTTTTTTTTAAATTAGAGAGAGAGAGGGAGAGGGAGAAAAGAGACTCTTAAGCAGGCTCCACATCCAGTGCAAAGCCTGATGCAGGGCCCAGTCTCATGACCCTGAGATCATGACCTGAGCTGAAACCAAGAGTCAGATGCTCAACCAACTGAGCCACCCAGGGGCCCTATATGATGAAGTTTTCTTCACAGGAGTTTCCTTCTGCTTTGGAAATACCAACACTCCACCCCCTTCATGTGAAATTTCATCCAGTCTACTCTAGCTGCCTTATCCTCATAAATTTGGGGATTGAAGAGATACTTTGTGTATATTCATTAGAGGCCTTTTGCCCCCGCAGCTGTTCCCAAATCCTAGATTGTTCCTTCAAAACTCAGGCTTTATGCCCTTGAGGGCTTTCTTCCAACATACAACTATGCCAGTTTATTGTCCTAGATCCGTTTTAAAAATTTACATTTACTTAAGATGTTAAAATACTTAACCCCGGGGGATCAGTTGTTTCCCCATAAAATGTTGTAGCTCTGCATATTAAATTTCCACCTAAAAATATACTGAAGGATTTGTAAAATATTTAGGCTAAGAGATATAGCACAAACCTAATTTATCACATGCTATAAGTAATAATGAAACAGTTTTCTAATTAGATGTTGTTTTCCCAAATAAAGACATGCCACAGTAGGTTATTTCTATAGTCCTTTAAAAAAAATCAACTCATCAGGCATCTGAAATCCATATACCAAACTGGCAGAAAATCAAGATATTAATTTATATGGAAGAAAAAAACCCCTAGAGATTTCCATTTAAATATGTACATCCTGGATCCATTTCAGGTTCTGATTTAAAGTCAGGAGTTCGATATGTTATGGCAGATTATAGGCAGAATCCAGAGAATTAGATGAGACATTTTCTGACTTGTATTATCTCCTTGATGAACCAAAGCATTGCTTTCAGATTCATTTTCAGAATGATTTCCCTGTTGGATACGTCCTGGATGCCATGGTGAGAAGCTGGCAGGAAAACTCCAGGGAAGAGGTCAGAAATGATGCTATCAGAGAGAGAAATGTCATGGGACAAGGACTAAAACTTGGAAACAATGAGAGAGGGAAGGAGGAAGAAAGAGAGAGAGAGAGAGGACCGTATCTATATCTGTATCATCTATATATCTATATGGAGAGAGAATTTGCAAGCAGGAAGAACAATATAAGAAATATACATGGAGTACTGCCACTAACATGATCATGTTGGTTCCTCTTATTTAAACCCTATTTAAGCCTTCACTTGTAATTAATAAGAACTGCTATTAAAAAATTTCAGAAGGGCTTCTGTTTAGTGTTGAAACATAAAAGAAAAATATTGGCCTTTCATCATCTCCAAGAGAAAAAAAAAATAACCCACACGATTTATGTATATACTTTGGAATCAAAGCCCCTTTTAAGTCTCTTGGAGCTGATCATAAATAGAAGCCAAGTCTGATCTCCTCAAATAATAAAATAGTGGAAAAAAAGATAATGCAGCCTATCATTTTAAGCATTTGGACCACATCATTAAGTGTGGTTCAAGTAAGTGCTATTAAATTAGTCCTAAGAATGCAGTGCATTGGCATTTGTGTAGTAGGAGCTGTTTTTCTGTATAGAACCATCTGCTGATTAGGGAGTAGTAAGAGGGGAACTCTTTATGGTTGCTTTCCTGAGAATGGTCCTGGCATCCACTGAGCAGACCACTAACCCTCCCTAACCCAGTTTCCCTTGGGACTGATGCTATAGGCTATGGTTTTTCCTCTAAAGGGAAACTGACAACCTTACTTTTCAAGTGGAAGAAACGTGAATTATATATGTTAGTGCTAGTACTCAGTTAAGCAGGTAACTTACTAGACAACAGAGTTTTGATGAAGGCCAAAACTTATCCTAAGAAGAAAAAATTAGCTATATATTTGGTGATGAAGTTGGCTGAATTTTTCCCCAGAAAGGCCAATTTAGATGCATAACCTGAAGTATGTAGCCAACATGTGGTGGAGAGCCTGCTGAAACTTAATACGTTTTTGCACTGAAGTACATTGGGGACGTGGGGGGAAGTTCAAATAGAGATAAACAGCAATCTAAGACTGGGGAAGCATCCTTGGAGACAATAATTTTTTAGACAGAAAACAGAAAGTCTTATGTATACAGCTGGTATTTACATGAATTCCTCCCACTGATGCCTGGGACTTTGGAAGACAGACCAGGAGATGGGAGGGAAGCAGCTGTCTGTGCAGATGTTGTCAACAAATAGGATTTGGAATTCTGATCTATTATGCAAAAGCCCATAACCAGCAACTTTTACCTGAGGATCTTGGGAAGACGGGCATCTAACTGACCTCTAAATGCTGGTGATTCAGGGCTTATTCCTGAGCCTCCTTCTTCATCTGTCTTTTTTCTCCCTCGACAAACTCACCCAGTCCTTGCTATGTAAATGCAATTTATGCTGATTTAATGTTTGTGAAGTGATGAGAGCTATGCCTAGTTCATAGTAAACACAGTAGAAGGGTCATCTATCTTTATTTATTACAGCTAATTGCCTACTAACTATTTCCATTTGGATGTTTGATAGGTATTTCCGAATTAAGTCCAAAATGGAATTGCAGGTTTTAACTGTTCCCCCAAACCAATCTCCCCTGGGTTGTTTTCCCATCTCTGTAATAACAGCTTGACCCAGTGACTCAGGCCAAATGCTTAGGAACCTTTGTGGATTCCTCTTATTCTCTTACTCCTCACATCCAATTCCTCAGCAAGTCATTCCGGTTAAACCCCTGAAATAGAAAATGAGTCCGTCCACCCCTCTCCATCTTTACGGTCACTCTTCTTGAACAAGCCTCCCCTGTCTCTTGCCTAGAGGACTACAGAAACCTTTTACGTATTCTTTTTGCTTCCAGTCTTCTATTACGGTCATTTCCTACACAGTATCCAGAAGGATCTCTTTAAAACATGTATGTGGTCAGGCTTATGATTCACCAATGACTTAGCATACAATTCAGTCTCCCTCTGTTCTAGTCCATTGGAGCTGCTGTAACAAAACTACTGTAGATGGGGTGGCTTGAAAAACAGTTCTGGGGCTGGAAGTCCAAGATCAAGATACTGGCAGATTTGGTGTCTGGTGAGAGCCCACTTCCTGGTTCATTTGCAATTGTCTTCTTAATGAGTCTTCATACCGCGGAAGGGGCAAGGAAGATATCTAAGGTCTCTTTGTTAGGGCACTAATCCCATTCATGAAGACTCGTGATCTAATTAATCACCCCTCAAAGCTCCACTTCCTAATACAATCCCACTGGGAATTAAAATTTCAACATATATATTTTGTAGGGGGACACAAACATTCAGGCTAAGTCAACTTCCCATGAAGAACAAAGCCCAAACCTTTCCCCACCGCACCTCCTCCACACATCCTATCTCTTGTTCACTATACTCCAATTACATCAGCCTTCTTTTGTTTTTCCCATTTGTTCCCCTTGCATTGTTGCTCTCCCCATCTTCCACCCCATCTATTGTTCTCCACCAATAATAGATTTTTTTTTTTCCTCAAAATTCAAGTTGCAGCTCATGTGTTGTGTTGAAGGATTTCCATTCTCAGCTCATTCTAAATAAGCTCTCACTCCTTTTACTCCAGGATGGTTCTGTCTCTGCACTCACCACTATCTGGACTCAACTTCTTCATGCGCGGATGCTATGGCATCTCTACCTACTGTTAGTGCAAGGTTCTGGAGAATAGGAGCCTTTTTTGTCCTGTTTGCTTCATCTCAGATGCTTAGGGTTACCCTGAAACAATGAAGAGGATCAAAGAGTATGAATAAATGCACAATCATCCAGGAGTCTGATCAGTGGGAGGGATGAAAACCTTGAAGCTTGTTTAGGGAGAGCAGCAGCATGTCTGAAATGTGAGAATAAGAAAACTACAAGAGGAGGGACCCTGTGATATACTTAGAATGGGAGCTGGAAGCTCCATCTAAAGTAATCTTTCCTTATGCCCATTTGATCCCTTTCCTTACCTATGCAAGGACAATATTTCAGAAATTTCTCTTTTTCTATATAAAAATTATACTTTTTTGGGGGGAGGTTCTATAAGTTCATTTCCAGCATCATGCAAAGATGTGATTTTTTTCTTTCTTAAAAACAATAAACAACAAAGAAACAAACCCAAAACCCACCTTGATGCCTTATCTTCCTCATGCTATTTCTCTGCTCCCTGTTAGCACAGTTTACAGAAAGGGATGCCTATTCCTCCTGCTCCAGTCCTTCTCTTCTGATTCTTTTTGGAACTGCCTCCAATCAGATTTGCACAGCCAGCCCACTACCAAGGTGTGTGTGACCACAGGTGACCTCCATGTTAGCAGGCTTTAGTCCATGCCTGAATTTTCCTATCAGTTACTCTCACTCACTCTGTCCTTGATTTTTCACTTGACTTCATACACATCATTCTCTTGACTACTTTTTTCCCCTCCCTGATGGCTTCCTCTCAGTCTTCTTTGCTGGTTTCTCCTCATCTCCCACAGCTGTTAGTATTCAAGTGCCCCAAGACTCAGAGCTCAGGCAGCTTCTTTTTCTCTTCACTCACTTCCTTGGTGACTTTATAGAGCTTCACACTTTCAACTTTCATCTATATGCTTATGAATCCCAGATTTCTATCTCTAACATGGACATTTCCCAAGTCTTGTCTATTCATCATCTCCACTCACATATATAATAAACCCACAACATTAAAATGTCTGGAAAAAAACAACAACAAAAAAACAAAAACCCCTGATCCTTTTCTCACTCAAATCTCCTCTTCCTCTGTTGTTTCCTGCTCAGTAAATGGTGACTCTTTATGATCCCCCAGAGCAGGACACAAAATTTGGAAACTTGGATCCATGCTGGAAACTCCTTCCTCCATCCTGAAAATGCTACTTTTAAAATGAACCCAGAATCTGGCAGTGTCTCTCCATTACTATCCTGGTTGAAGCATCGTGTTTTGCCTGAATTATTTCAACATCCTTCTAATTGTTTTCCCTGTTTCCTCTCTGTCCTATTAGAATCTATTTTTAGCATGGCAGTCTGAAAAATCCTTTTAAAACCCAAGTCATCCAAAGTCAGTACTCTGCTCAAAGCACTCTTTGCCTTCTTGGTCAGAGTAAAAGATAACTTCCCAGTACACTGCAAGGTTCCTGGGAGCTTCATACACTGTTTACAATGGCATCTGGCACATCTGGTACTTAATAAAATTTAATAATTCAATAAATTAAAAATAGGCTCATCAGAAAGGGAGGCAGAGTAATACGATATGGCAATAATAGCTTAAATTTGCTCAGAAACTCCCCACAGGGTAAATTACATGTAAAGTTTCTTGCAACTGATTCTCCCCTTTGTGGTCTTTTGCCCACCACCTTCCTGTCCTGTTTCCTACTTCTCTCCCACTGATTCATTCCTCTCCAGCAACACCGTCTCAAATGTGCTGGGCATGTCTTGAAGATTTAGTGTTTGTTGCTTCCGTTACTTGGAACTTTCCACCCCAAAGATCTGCATGATTTACTCCTTCATTTTCTCCAATGCTTTGCTCAAATGAATATATTTTGACAACTTTTTTTTTTTAATCATCCTTTTAAAATTTTTAATTTCACACTTAGGACAGCCTCTTTTTCCCTAAAATATTTATTTCCATAAAACTCATTCTTATCTGACACTCTATAATTTTATACTTTTATTTGATTAAATGTAAACTCCTTGAGGGATTTTGGTCTGTTTGGTTCTCTGCTGAATCTTCAGCACTTCCATTAATGCCAGTCACAGAGGAGGCTCTCAGTAGATATGTGTTGAATGGATGAATGAGATATGAATAAATGAACTCTAATATGAAGGAACTGAAACCTCAGTTGGACAAAGAGTTTGAAAGACAGATAACTCAGGTACTTCAAATAACATTTTTTTTTTTTTCCACATGAACTCAGATTAATTATTTCTCACAGCTGTGGAGAACTTGCAAGTCAGGTCACTGAACTGCTCCTGATTATTGTTGAGGAATAAAGAGGAAAAGGGATGTGCCAGAGAACTATGGACAATAAGAAAAAAGTATTCTTATTTTCAAAACAGGGTAAAGCATAGACTTAACAGACCTCAACTAGTACATTTGCTCCTGAACAAGATTTTGGAAATGATCATTATATTGTGTGCCTAGCCACTAGAGGAAGTTTGTCCCAAGACCAAATAAGAGTATATGAAAAATAAATCATGTTGGCTAAATTCATTTCTTATTCACCTTGTTGAAAATTAGAATGCCAGAGAAGCACGAGAGATAGAGTACATTTTCATTTTAGCAAGTCGCTAACAAAAAATCTCCCATTTTCTTTGTGGGTAAAATGGGGGGGGGGAATAAGCTAGACCTGACATAAATAGGTAGATTGATAATTTGGTTGACAACTAAGGTGATTTCTATCAGCATGGACAGAAATTCCACCCCCAATTTTTAATTAGTTCTCCATACTTTGGTAAGCATGCTCCAGCCTCTCCTTTTCTCATTGAAGTAGAGATCAACGGTGTCCTGTGGCTCTCTCCTAGTCCTAATCAACATATTTATTGGTGCCTTTATCAATATTAAATTTTCTGATTTAACTCACTTGGAGGGAATGCCAAATAAATTGGAGAGCAGACTCTTGATCCAATCTAGTCTAGACTGACTTGGAGGACAAGTTGCCCCTAACAGGACTGAGTATGTAGGGTCCTGCCAAGCCTAAACAAGTTGCCTGCACCTGTGATGTATGGAGCAGACATAGCTTAGTAGGAGCCCATGTGAAAAGCAATAGAGGTTCGATGAGGTAGGGTGGAAGTGAAGTTGCTACAAAAAGTAGGTTCTACAGAGGGTAGTCCAGACTGCTGGGGCAGCTTGCTGTGCATGCCATGGCTCTGCCATCCTTGGAGAATGTTGTCCTTTCCTGGGGGAGCAAAATGGATCCATTTTAGGTCAATGTCCTAAACTGTGAGAAGAAGGATATCATGGGAAAGTGATTTCCTTTTTTAAAGTTATTTTTAGTTTACATGTGGTAAAATTCTTTTTTTTTGTGGTATATAGTCCTATGCATTTTAAGATGATGATAGATTGATAGATAGATGATAGATAGATAGATTTTTGTAACCACGCCTCTTGGTTCTCTGAGCAGAGATCATGGGCTTCTCTTGGTGTTTCCTCTTTGCAGTTCCATTTTTGGACTGCCCAGAGGCCAAGCCATCCTATACAAACAAACAAAACAAAAACAACAACAACACTGCTGGGTTGCTTTGGAACACAACATCCTGTTCAGCCCTATTTCTACTCCCTCTTTTTCTTTTTTTTTAAATGTCCAATTAGGACATCATTACCAGTTTCTTTTAAAATCTTAATTTAATTATATTTTGTTCAGTGTTCCAAGATTCATTGTTTATGTACCACACCCCGTGCTCCATGCAATAAATGCCCTCCTTAATAACCACCACCAGGCTCCCCACTCCCCTCCCTTCCAAAACCTTCAGTTTGCTTCTGGGTCCACAGTCTCTCAGGCTTTGTCTCCCCCTCCAATGTGTCCCAATTCAATTTTCCTTTCCTTCTCCTAATGTCCTCCATGTTATTCCTTATGTTCCATAAGTAAGTGAAACCATATGATAATTGACTTTCTCTGCTTGACTTATTTCACTCAGCATAATCTCCTCCAGTCTAGTCCATGTTGATACAAAAGTTAGGTACTTCTCCTTTCTGATGGCTGTGTAATATTCCATTCTATATATGTAACACATCTTCTTTATCCTCTGTCTGTTGAAGGGCATCTTGGCTCTTTCCACAGTTTAGTGATTGTGGACATTGCTGCTATGAACAGTGGGGTACAGATGGCCCTTCTTTTCACTACATCTATGTCTTTGGGGCAAATACCCAATAGTGCAATTGCAGGGTCACAGAGTAGCTGTATTTTTAATTTTTTGAGGAATCTCCACACTGTTTTCCAAAGTGGCTGCACCAACTTGCATTCCCACCAACAGTGTAAGAGTGTTCCTCTTTCTCCACAACTTCTCCAACACTGGTTATTTCTTGTCCTGTTGACTTTGGCCATTCTGACTGGTATAAAGTGGTATCTCAATGTGGTCTTGATTTGCATTTCCCTGATAGCTAGTGATGATGAACATTTTTTTCATGCGTCTATTAACGATTTGTATGCCAGATAAGGACCCTCAGTTCTATGGTCAAATAATCTTCAACAAAGCAAGAAAAAATATCCAGTGGGAGAAAAACAGTCTCTTCAATAAATGGTGCTGGGAAAATTGGGCAGTTATGTACAGAAGAATGAAACTTGATCTTTTTCTCACACCATACACAAAGATAAACTCAAAATGAATGAAAGACCTTAATGTGAGGCAGGAATCAAGATAAAAAGCTTCTGTATAGCAAAGGAAACAGTCAGCAAAACAAAGAGGCAACCCATTGAATGGGAGAAGATATTTGCAAATGACACTACAGACAAAGGGCTGATATCAAAGATCTATAAAGAACTCAAACTTAACACTTAAAAAACAGATAGTCACGTCAAAAAATGGGCAGAATACATGAGTGGACCCTTCTTTACTTATTTTTTTAGAGTTCTCTAACAGTTTCCATGAAGCCCTTTGGAGACCTTCAGTGCACACTCATTGCAACTGTTAGTCAAGGGGCATGGGGGAGATTGGTGCTGACTCATACCTGAGGCTAGAGGTGGCTGCCTAGAACTTGCTGATGCACCTAAAGTTTCTTGAGATGAGGAGTGGACCATAGGTGGTCCACACAGAAAAGAGAACTGATGTGAGGTTCTCGAATCCTGTTTAATCTGTCTACCTGCAAGAGAGGAAGGACCTCACTAGCAAGAACATGGAGGAGAATGCTGAGTTCTAGGAAGTGGCTCGAAAAACGATCATTGAGACAATAAGGTGAAGTAGAAATATTTGCGAGAAGGTTCAGAGATTTTCAGGAAAATTATCTCCAGGGATGAATTCTCACCCAAAGTACACAAAAACACCCACAGAAGAAAAGAGAAAGCTTTCAACATCTGCCAAACTCAGAGACAGCAAATCCAGGTTTCTGATTCCAGATCTTTTCTTTTATCTTATTCACTTGAACTCTGGAAGGGACAGAGATTAGCTAGCAGGTGTAGAAACAGATAAGCCATCCACCACCCACCAGAAGTATATGAAGTCCCCTCCCTTTTCCTACGCATACAAGCTTCCAGCATGAAGGTGACCCAAGCTAAAGAAGTAGAAAAGATATATAATGGTTAGGTAAAATTGATGATTTTGATAAAGTGGAAATTTTAATTACTAAATGGAGTCTATGTGTTTTACTTAAAGTGGTCTTAGGAATGTCTGTTACTAAAGAGTAAGAAAAATATCATGCTTTTCTTTACCATATATGATCACATTTTAAAGAAAAGGTAGGAGAAAAAAATGATGTTGCATTTTGATAATGCTACAAATTGTATCCTGTCAGTTTACTAACTAGAAGCATGAAGTATCAGATGCAAGAGAATAAAATCTGATCTTAGTTTCTCACAAAAGAATTTTGAGCCTTTGTAGGCACTGTACATTAAGAGGAACACAGAAAGGAACCCTTTACATCAAATGACCATGGCACTGTACATTAAGAGGAACACAGAAAGGAACCCTTTACATCAAATGACCATGACAGTAGAAAAATTCAGAAGGTTCACATTCCTATTTTCCCATACTGAAGGACTATCATGAGGAAGAAAGGTTAAACTTGTTCAGGAATTTACCAAATCAACTGGGTGGCAGCTTCATAGAGTTATATATTTAATATGAGGAAGACTTCTTTAGTGTTATGGGGCCTCACGGATAGATGGGTTGCCTTGAGGCATAGGAGATTTGCGTCACAGGAGATGCATAAGTTTTATTAGATGATGGTGTAGAAAGGTTGCTCAAAGGAAGGGTGGCGAGAGTCAATGACTTTTTAAAAATTTAATTATTTTTATTAACATATAATGTATTATTTGCCCCAGGGGTACAGGTCTGTGAATCATCAGGCTTACACATTTCACAGCACTTACCATAGCATGTACCCTCCCCAATGTCCATAACCCAACCACCCTCTCCTACCCCCCCATCCCCCAGCAACCCCCAGTTTGTTTTGTGAGATTAAGAGTCTCTTATGGTTTGTCTCCCTTCTGATCCCATCTTGTTTCATTTTTTTCCTCCCTAACCCCTGTGACCCCCTGCCCTGCCTCTCAAATTCCTCATATCAGAGAGAACATATGATAATCGTCTTTCTCTGATTGGAGAGTCAATGATTTTGAAGGCTCGTTCTGTCTGTGAGACTATAGCATTCTCTAATCTCTCTGTCCAGTGATGCTCATACTATGTAGAAACTGTAATATTAAGTCTCAAACACTCTGAGTCAAATTTAAAAGTACATGTATTCTCTCCTGTAACAAGCGTCTACTCTATCTGATCACTTCTGACTATTAGAATCTCAGAGGAACCCAGCCAAGTGGAAAAAAAACTCCAACAATTTTTTTAAAGTCATGAATCCATAACTGAAAAATCTCTTGAATAATGACAGTTTAGCTAAGTCCAAATGATAATTAAATTTATGATTTGTTTTATACCTCAAAAGAAAAAAAAAGGCATCCCAGCTGCTCCTGTCTCCCACCCTCCTCCATTGTTGCTCTCTGTCAATCACTTTCTCCCAGTTTTCCACTAACTCTTTACAGCTCAATCCACAGAGAGAACAATCTCTGTTCCAATGTGTCCAGGCCATTGTCTGGATATCTCTCTCTGGAATACAGTGAAGGAAGCACAGCTGCTCCTGTTTAAAGATGCAACATGGAGTTCCATGTGCTTGCCTGTTCTCCTTAAGAGTTATTTATGCCAACGGCTCTTACATTTTTCTCAGATTCCACAATAGCAGAAAGCACATGGTGGGTGCTCAATAAATAGGGAAACAATGATTGCCTTTTCTTTTCATCTTTCATTTTGGGGCACTACTGAGAGAAACCAGATTGTTCTCACAAAGAAAGCCACTTAGCTTTGAGGAGTGCTGGGCATTGCTTGCATTCTCAAATATTTAATGACCATGTGGAACATAAAGACAAAGCAAACAAGATCCCTGCTATCAATGTGCTAGTAATTTAATTGGGAGGATAAAATACGAGAAAGTAGCCATAATGAGAGAAAAGGTATGAGTATGATAAATGCTATGAATAGAATATTAGTCTCACAGCTTTGGGAAGGGCCTTGGAGATTAGTGAATTCATACTCTTCTTTTTACAGTTGGGTTAACTGAAGTCTTCCCAAGTCTCCTGTTGTCTTGACACTCCTACATCCACATTATTTGAAGCTCTATCCCTTAACATGATGATTTTATAGCTTGCCTTCCCAGCAGCCATTTTATTCTCCTTGCAGACCTAATTTTGTTGTTTGGGTAGTAGTGTGCCCACTCTAAGAGATGAATCATGATTAGTTTTATCCATGACTATCCTTCCTCTATGCCAATGATTGATACAAGGATGAAAGTGCAACAATGGAAATCAGCTGAAGGTTTCTGAAAAACCTTCTCTTTTTCATTAAAAAAAAAAAAAGGCAGGTGAGGAGAAGGTTCTTCTTGCTTCTTTCTACTTTGCTTCAAGTGTAGGTGCTAATGTCTTAAGGAAGTGACACTTGGAGTTGGGACAGACATATTTGCACCATGAGGGAGACATTGCTACACATGGTAGATGGCAGATTGGTAGAATCAAAGGAAGTCAGGACCAACCTCCATCTAAACTTCTTGTTAGATAGCAATAAGTGTTCCTTTGGTTTGATTCTATGTGTATTTTGCTTTTATTCACAACCATAAACATTGTGAATTTTATTTTCAGTCACTCTTCTATTGCTATCTTTCTTCCTTACTCATAGTATTAGAACCTCTGGAACCTGGATTCCATTGTCTCTTTGCCTAATTGGAACCCTAGTCACTGAAGAGGGCACTGAATCTGTAGCAGCTCTGTGAGAGGACTGTCATTCTCCATTCTCCAAATATCACAGGGATCAGTAATATGGATGCTATTACCTTAGATGCCCATTACCTTGGTAGACCATTAATTCTCTGCAATTATGAGAAAAATCCTCCTTTTTTGAGGAGGCAAGAGGAAACAGATTGTGATTATACCTGATTATGCCTGATAATAACTACCAGCTGGCTAGGACATCCTCTACCCCTGCATGTCCTTGCCATGTACACTCCCCCTACACCACCCCCAAATCAGGAACTCTTTCATGTTCCTTTTCTGAAGCCTCTGACAATTGGTTCACAGGCTTCCTTTCTCTCCAACTACTATCATCATCATGGTGACTTCAACATTTATATAGATGTCCATTCCAATACTGGAGTTCTAGGAATAAGTGTTCGGTTCTCACTGAAATAGACCTTTCATTATGCATAACACCAATGCAGGGATTTCAAAACATGCCAGAAAATTCTGTGACACCCCTTCAATCAAGAGGGGGTGTTTATGGTCTCTCTCTTTGAGTTGAGGTGGCCTGGCTGACTACTTATTAACCAATAGACTGCAGTGGGAGGCAACACTCTGTGACATCAGAAGCTAGGTTAGAGAAGACCATGCAGCTTCTGCCTGATTACCTTGAGATGTTTATTCTAGGGGAGGCCAGCCTTCGTGTAAGAAGTTCCACTACTCAGAGGCAGAGAAGCTGAAGAGCCCATGAGTAGGGGCTCCAGCCAATAGTCCCAGCTAAATCCCCAGCTGACAGAGCATCACTGGGCAGCCTTGTTAGTAAGTCATTCTGGAAATCTACTTGCACTTTCAGATGATTCTATCCCCCAGCCATAGAGTCATTCCCACAGCTTCTGAGTCTTTCCAGTTAAGGCCTAAATATCTTGGAGCAGAGACAAGCCATGGAACAGAGATAAGCCATGCCTTCTGCATCCTGTCTGTATTTCTGACACAATTCCTGAGCATATTAATACTGTGGTTTCAAGCTGGTAGATTTGGAGTACAAGTTTTCCCTGCTACCTCAAGGTAGAGCATTCTCTGAAAACTTCAGTAAGCCAAAATGGAACAAAGTCAAGTTTGCATTATGCCATTTCACTTTTATGAAAGACCTACATTAGTACCTGTTTTTTGCTAACTGAAAGAAATCTTAAGAGGCTTTTCACTCTTACAAAAAACAAAACAAAACAAACTGTACCATACTAATATGGGTCTTTTGTAAAAGCAAAGTGGTATAACGCAAAGTTTGGGGAAGGGAGAGATACCTGTAATTTGATTTGGAGTAACAGAAAATGGAACCCTGGCCATTATTTTGGCTTTTAAGGAGTATAGTTTATTCAATGTTCATAAAATTCTTAAGAAAGGACCTTCCAAAGCAAGGAGGCAGGATAAGACAGTGATTATACCTGGTTCCACCTAAGAATGTCTGCTGGATTTTGAACATTATAATTGTGCTACACACTGTGCTTTGGTTAAGAATGTGGATTTTGAGGTAAAAAAAAATATGGATTCCCAATCCTGCCTTACTACCTGGCAATTGTATGATTTGGAGGAAAAAACCTCTCTACATTTCTGAGCCTCAGTTTTCTTATCTGTAAAATGGGAAAAATAACACTCACCTCATAGAATGGTTTTGAAGAGTAAATAATATATATAAAGCTACTGAGAGTAAATAAATGATTGCTGTTTTTTTTGTTTGTTTTAAGAATTTATTTATTTATTTGACACAGAGAGAGAGATCACAGGCAGAGAGGGTGAAGCAGGTTCCCCACTGAGCAGAGAGCCCAATGCGGGGCTCGATCCCAGGACTCTGAGATCATGACCCAAGCCGATCATGACCTGAGCCGAAGGCAGAGACTTAACCCACTGAGCCACCCAAGTGCTCCTGCTGGTTTTGATAACACAGAGCAATATGATTTGATTAGGGCAGAACTGAGAGATGAAGTCATAATGGAAGTAGAAAACGAAGATTCCAGGATCTTTTTTTTTTTTTTTAACTACAACATAGTTTATTTTTTCTTTTTAACAGGTGACCCCTTTTGGTTGGTATGTTTATAATTTCTTTCTTAGCTCTTCTTTCCTAGTTATTAAATTATATTTACATGTTTAAAGTATTAAGAAAAAAATCCACAATCCAATATTTCACAGACTAGGAAAACGATGTGGGGAAAAAACACTAGGAATTTAGGGGGACTATTTTTTAAAATTATTTTCAATAAATAGGTATTAAAAATCAATTTGATCTTTTAATCATGTGAGCGAGTGGCTATAGCTTCTAAAAATAATATTTAAGACTCATCATAATATTGATCAATTTAATTTAAAAATACTTAAGTATTTCAGGTATAAAGTGAAGTGCAGAAAAAATAACATTTTTCACAGAGGACCTTCCTCTCACCCAGAGGCTAATATTTAAATGCCTTTGTGTTTGAGAAGATGAAGTTGGTAAGGTGGTACAGAATGAATGAAAAGTTGGAGGCTCTGGGCCAGAAGCTACTCAGGGGATCTCAATTCCAGTATTACTGATAGGTAATGTGGTTGTGATTCAAACATGGGTAGGAGGCTGGGGGGAAGATTTGGGCAAGAGAAGCCCTAGGGAAAAGGACTTGACAGGCTTTGGTTTTCCAGGAGTCCTGTGGTCAGATTTCCCTCCCCCACCACCAATACCATATCATAAATCAGTTTTTCCTTTTCACTGGGGAAGAAAAAATAAAATTAACAACATGCAACTACTAAACAGGTTACACTCAGATATGTGAGCAATTTTGTCAGAAATATCAATTCTACATATTGCAGCAAAGGAAACATGGAATGTTTGCCAAGTTCTTGTGAGAAATCTCTGTCTAAAAATTGTGCCAGCTTGCTAAATATAGAGTTGTTATGAAGAACAGAGCCAATTGGCCTGTTAAACCCACCTCAGATGAGAGGATGGGGTTATGCTGGCTCTTCCCCCTCCAATCACTTCTGGCCCAATGGATGTGGCAATGAGGTCAAGGTACAGCCTTCCCTGGAACCAGATAGTTTCCCAGTTTCTGTAGCTGTTCTTCTCCTCAAAAAGTGGCAGGAAGTATCCATATGTCCTCATACACCTGAGAAAAGGAGAACTCTCATCTGCAGATGGCTGAAACAAAGCTGTGCATTAATTTTTTTTTTTACGTAAAAATTCCAAAAAGGGCAGTACAGAAATCTTTTTAAGCCTCTCCTTACGTCCTGAGACTTCTGTTCTGTTGCTTTTTAAAGGACAAAGGTTGGTTTGGATCCGAATGCTAATACTGGAAAGCACCTGCAGATGTTAACAACTGACTGAATGTAAAGGACTCAAATGGCTCAGGGTAGAAGAGCTGTGATAGGAAGAGGGGTTGGGTTGGGAGAGAGAGACATGTAGGTAGCTTTGGGTGTCATGAAAGTAAGGGTGCAAATTGCTGTTGGGAAGGTAATTTGTGTCCCTGTGAAAGCACACTGCGGGAAGGCCTGCCTGCAGAAGAAGGTGCTGGAATGCTGCTGTTGTAGGTTGGATTGTGACCCCCCCCATCCCCCAAAGCCATGTCTAAGTTCTAACCCCTAGTTTCTCTGCATGTGACCTTATTTGGAAATAGAGTCTGCACACAAAATTAAAGATCTTGAGCTGAAATCGTTGTGGTTTAGCATGGACCCTAAATCCAACCCCAGCTCTTGAAAGAGAAAGGAGAGGGGGATTGGGAACACAGACAAGGCAGTGATGTGAAGCAGAAGCAGAGATTGGGTGGATGCAGCTACAAGCCAAGGAACAGTAAGGACTCCTGCCAGCCACCAGAAACAAGGAACAGGCTTGGAACAGATTTTCTCTCCGAGTTTCCAGAAGGAACCAATCCTGACAACTTGATTTTGGACTTCTGGCCTCTATAATAGTAGGAGAATAAATTTTTGTTGTTTTATGCTGCCCAGTTTGTGGTAATTTGTGAGAGCAGTCTCAGGAAACAAATACAACCACCCACCCAAGCACCCACGCGAAGAGGAGACCCAGGATTAGAAAAGGGGACATTGGTAGGTCCGGAAGTGGGCTATTCAAATTTAACTTTGTTAAAATTCAATGAAATAAACAAGTCAGTTCCTCAGTTGTGTTAGTCACAATTCAAGAGCTCAGCTGCTGCACGTGGCTCAGGGTTATCCAAGGGGACAGCGCAGATACAGCACATTTCCGTCGTGGCAGAACGTTCTACTGGACAGTGTTGCTGAAAGAGCCCCAGCTCACAGCTTCATTTTTATGGACAAGTGACATGCATGGGGGACAGTTGGCTTCAAATCTGTCTTTCCACTCACACCTGCACCAGAAGGTAGCAGTTATCACTGGAAGTGTCATTTCTGATTATGAAGGAACAATAGCAGATAGGTGTAAATATAGTACAACCACCTGTTTCAGGCAGCCTCCCACATACCATCTTCCTAAACAACAAACATATTAAATGATAGTATTGATAGACAATTCTCTCCCAAGACGACATCCCAACTCACTAGGAAAGAAACTGTCAAACATGTTCTTGTCTATGAGCGCCATGTGAGTCATACCCAGGTGAACATATTTACTCCATTCCCTTTGTTGTATATTTCTATTATCTCTTAGAAGTTTTAGAGGGATTTTCCCCCTTATAGCAATTTATCCACTGGTGGGCTCTGTAGTTATTGAGAACAGCAGGAGCTCCTTGATGGGCTTAGAAAACCAGGAAAAGATTTGTTAACAGGGGAACAATGTGATATACACTTGATTTTCCCCAGAAGATGAGTCTGGCAATGATGTTAGGATGATTTGAAGGGGTAAAGAATGTTGGCTGTGTGGTTTTGATGAAAATGGAAAGAAATTATGCTCTGAATTACAAAAGCTGCTGTCACTGAGACCCACCTGTTCAGAACTATGTTTAGCTGCATTCAGGAAGAATTTACCCATATAACCTTTCTTTCCCTTACTTTTCTCGTCTCCAGGTACAGGTATGGAGGTATTTGTGATGTTAAAAAGGAAAACAGCATTATAGGAC